>NW_017671070.1:329206-344476 GCF_001879085.1 Nicotiana attenuata | reverse complement strand
ATGGTATCGGGCTTGGTTTGATTTGGGCTGGGGAAATTCGTTTTGGACTGATTTTGGCTTTAAAAATGGCCCAAGTTTCGAATCCCAATTAATTAAACTCCTTATTTTTTTTCTTTTCTTTTTCTTTAATTAAAATCCTAGAAATTAAAATCCTAGATTATCTAAAAATGTGAAATTAAACCAATTAACTAACTATAAAATTATAAAAGCTACTTGGTCCTAAATTAAAGAGAAAGAATCAATAAAAGGAAAAAGTGTAAAAATGAAGCATTTTTTGTGATTTCAATTTTTATAAAACAAGTGACTACCGATTAATCCTAAAAATATAAAAATAAAACCTAAATTTCATGCGTGATATTTTTGGTATTTTTCATGATTTAAATAAAACTTAAACATGCACAAAATGCAAACAATTAAATAAAATTATAAAAAAATTCCTAAAATGGCAAATAATTAAGAAAAATCTAATTCTTTGGATTCTGTAGGAGTAATTCATGTGGGGAAAAAATCACGTGCTCACAGCTGCCCCTCTTTGCTCGGAGACACGAAGGATTTTTGGGCAAAGATAAAATGAGTAATTATGAGGGATTTTTGCCCATTTGAAACTCCATGAGAAGCATTTTTGAAAAGAGCCTGACCGAACCTTGCTTCGGATGTTGCCTACACATCCTTGGCTATAAAGGAATCAGGTCAGTGTAGTTCTGGAAGTTTTGGTAGCTAGGACTACCGGAAAGCTGTGATTTCACTGTTGTTGTTGCTGCTACTGTTTGCTGAACTCCTAATTACACCAAAATGAAAGATAAGAAGCAACACTAGCTAAACCTATCAACTACGAGTTACAAGATTCCTATCTATAAATCTCCTGAAACTTGATCTTGAGTCTTGGCTGGTTCTTGCTGCAGACTCTGATCTGAATCTTGATGCTCGTCAGCTGTAACCGCTGGTTCATTCTTCAGCATTGGATCAAGGCGGGACTCGCGAAGCTTGTGACTTCAATAATATCTTGAGCATTCCGCATCTTTCTCCGCTTCAGCACCTTGAGTTCACTTCTTTTTGCTCTTTTTCTTCTTTTCTTTGTTCTGGATTGAGACTCATTCTTTTGGTCGTCTCGAACACTGTGCCTCGAGGTAAAACCTGCTCAGACACCAAAACAAACAAACGAACGAATTTTTTCTGCCCCAGTTTTCACTAGGAAAATTTCGTGAGTTATTTGTAACAAAACTTTTTTTTTTAAAGCAATAAATTCAGGATTGTCACACCTCCTTTTTCACCACACCCGCAAGGGTGTAAAGGAGTTTTTTCACTTAAAGGACAATCGGAACGGAATTTATTATTAAGATTTCAGAGTCGCCACTTGGGAGATTAATGGTGTCCCAAGTCACCGGTTGAATCCCGAACCGAGGAAAATTATGACTCTGTTAACAGTCCGTGAACCAGAAATCCGAGTGAGGAATTCTGTTAACCCGGGAGAAGGTGTTAGGCATTCCCGAGTTCCGTGGTTCTAGCACGGTCGCTCAACTGTCGTATTTGATTTTATCTGATTTCAAAACATGTTCTAACTTATGTGCCTTTTATTCGTAAACCGTTTTTATTATTATTTTAATGAGAATTGCAACGTCGTGAAAACGCGTCTCGAACCACGTCACATCAATGCACCCGTGGTTGTTGACACATTTCGACTCCGTTGGGATTTGAATTTAGGTCACATAAATGTGCACCCAAATTTTAGGAAGGTAATTTTATTAAAGTGCGCGCCTAAAGAGACTAACGCGTTTTTATCTTTGGGGAAGGCCGTAAAATTCGCTAAACGGCCCATCCCGAAGTCTAAGAATTAATACAAGCATTTAATGAGGGCCCCGCAATTCGCGTTTTATTTGGCGAGGCTCATCTCATTTATTGTTTAAAAGGGCAAACCTAAAAGCAACTATGGTTTTCTATTTATTTGTCTCTAAAAACAAAATAAAAGGTCCTAATTAATTTGTTACTGGATTGAAGTAGACTAAATGGTAACTCTGTATCAAACCAAACATTGGGCTCCAAAACAAACCCATCAGCGGAAAATTGCATTCAAACTTACGCCAAACTGGCCAGCCGCAAATCTCGGCCCAGGTCCAAACGTGAAAGGAATTAAAATTGGACCTAGGCCTACGTTCGGTAGCCTGCAACCCAAATGTCTTGGGACTTGGCCGTTATATACCTGACTCTTTAAACTCAATAGAACCACAATTTACTTACACAAAGGTTTGCTGGATTTATTCAAACTACTATAAATGTTGTTCCAACAATTGGTGATTAAGGAGTAGCAATATTCACATTTGAATTAAGGAAACGATGCTCCCTCAAATTCCGTCTGGACTGAATGAAATCAGTCCAATTGATGACGCCTAATTCAATTCAAGTAAACTAATGATTTGAACCATTAGCCTAGCGTTATTAACACTTACATATAAACGCAGATATGAATTGCTGCAACACAACACATGTTCAGTTTGAAATTAAACTAGATTTCAAAATCAAGGGCAAATCCAAATATTTTTGACTCTTCTAGACTAAACAGGTACTAATGGCTACAAATTACCTCACATTTCCAGGAACACGTCTAATTATCTTAACGGTCCAAATCATTCAGTTACAGTCCAGTGAATATAATAACAAATCAAGGTTTGAATATCATCAACGAACTGATGCTCGAATACACAATTCAGAAATTGAAACTAAATCAAATTTCATGCTTCAATTGTCACATAAATTCATTCTTCAGTTCGTAATCCTCAAGGACAAAGCTGTGTACCTGGTATTCGAAATTAAGAAGAAGCAGAGTCAGTCAGCAACAACAACCACGAGCAGATATCAATCAGCCAGGAACTTAATTCAATGACCATGAAGAGTTTAAAAACCAAGTAAACCCCCAGGCAATCAACCACAAGCCACTCAAATGCAATTAAAACTTGATCAGAAGCCACAGAACTTCTTCAGCAATCAACAAACAACCAGCAATCAAAAAATAACCCACATTTACTCGAAATAACCCCAGAACAACTTCAGCAAACCCAAAACTTATCCAAAAAACTTCAAACAGACCAAGGTTTTCTATTGTTTTTGTTTTGAATTTTGAATTGTAGTTTTCAGATCTGGAATAAAACTGGAGCACACTATTTTTTTGGGGAAACTCTAAGGCTCCCCCCCAAACTTGTGAATCAAGGCAAATGGATGCCTATTTATAGGTGAACTTAGGGTCCAATTTCAGATTTTCCTTTTACCTCTTAGTCCCTATTCTAATTCTATTTTTACCCTTTATTTTCCGACTTGTTACACAAGTAACTACACCTATTCTATTGAAATCTATACTATAGTCCATCCTAGAAGGTTCTATACCCATTACAATTCCTATTCTACCCTTACTTTACTTCAACAATTACCAATCTTAATGAAACTACCCTTTTCCATGCCTAAACTAACTTTTGAATCCCCTGAAATTACTGACTAAGTTAAACCAGTCCATTAACTATAACCAAGCAATCTATTTCTAGGGCTAATCAAACTAGACAAATTAGCTAATCAAGAGGTTGGAACAATTAAAATCAAACTGCAGTAAACAATTAGGAGTCGACTAACTGAACCTAAAATCAGACCACTTAAACGTATATGACTACTGGGAACAGCACTGACATGAAGAACAAAACTTAAGCTAAATCATGAACATGGAATTACTAATGCAATTAATGAATTAAACTAAACTAAACTAATTGATTACTACTAACCAATAACAACAGTAAAAGCTCAAATACTGAAGAAAAATTGAAATCAAAAGTGCCCTAAAGAGTTAAAGATTATCAAAACAGATTTGAACAAGAGCATACNATTAAACCTTCAATTTCTGACTTGTTTCTCAAGTTACTACCCTAAGTTTGCTAAAATCTACACTAAAGTCCTATTCTAGAAGGCCCTAGGGTGTTCTTTTAACCGTACAATACCTATACTCCCATTATCTTAGTTTTGAATCTACCAAGCTTAACAAAATTGCCCTTTTCTATGCCCACACTACCCTTGCAAACCTCCTGAAACTACTGACCCTCAATAAACCTACCAACTATAACCAAACAACTAATCTAGCCTAAACTAACTAAGACTAATTAATAGAACTTGAAACTCAAACTGAAATTAAACCAATTAAACTAACAACCATGTTTATTTAGTCAAACCAAGCCTCCCATTTTAGTCATGCATCAACAGCTACTGATCAACTACTTGAACAAATATGGATCCAAAACACCAAATCAGACTATTAACCTAATGAATCAGAATCAAATTGTTATTATCAGAAGAAGAGCAAACATATCAACTTGAATCAAAACTAATCAGAAAATCCAATTAACTATCAGTTGGTTGCCTTAAACGGACATTTGAACACTTAAACTGGCAAAGGTAAGATGAAATTCAAATAAGAATTAACCAAACTAAACTCAAACTAATCACAGAAAACAACACAAAATTGATTAACAACTAACAAAACCAGAAACTCATGAGAACAAAGAAAAGAAATAATAAAACTGAGAAGAGAAACTTACTGATTTTGGATTCTACAAGAACTACCCTTCGAAATTGGTTTCCAGTTAATATTATATGTCTATTCTGTCAAGAATAGGCCAATAATATTAACTAGAACTCAATCGCCTTTGAAAATTCCCAAAAGCCCAAGAACCCTAGATTTAATATTTGTGAATTTGCAATTGGATCTGAAGAAAAGCGGTTTGGGATTTGGGTTGGGGAAGATGGAGTATAGGGTATGAGTTTGAAATGATTTGGGGCGGCGCCGCCATCGGAGGAACTTGTGGCGGCGCTAGGGTTTTGCAGATTCGAGGAACTCCGGTGCAATTTGAGAGGAACTGAGGTCGGAAGGGGAAAGAAGGGAGGGAGAGGGTGCTAGGGTGTTAAGCTGGTCAGGCTTGGGTGAGTTGGTGTTTTGGCCGGAATCTTCTAATTAAGATTCAAGGAGATCGACCAGTGTTTGAGGCGAACCGACCACGGATCCGGAAAGGGGAGAGGGAGGGGATTCAAGGGTGTATTTTTGGTGAAGTTTGGAGATTCTCCGCCGCCGTGGGCGATTTCCGGCGGCGGAGCACGGCGGGGGAACGGTGGAGGCGTGGTAGGGGAAGGCGGCGTTACAGGGGGTGGTTGTACGAGGAGGGAGAGAAATGTTTAGGGTTTTGAGTTAGCTTTCGGACAGTTTTATTGAATGGTTTGGGTTGATGAGGGCCGTAGGATCATGGGGAATGGATGGCCAGGATGGACTGACGCCAAACGGCGTCTTTTTAGCTCTGCCTGGCCGGACCGGACCGGACCAAGACCTTTGGGCTGGGGAAATGGGTATTTGGAAGGGTCTTGGGCTGGGGCTGGCACGAAAATGGCCCAAATAACCTGGCCCTTGATTGTTGTTTATTTTCTTCTTTTCTTTTCTTTTGTATTCTATTTTATTTATTGTATTTATTGTTTTTGCAAAATTAACAAAATCTAATTTGACTCCAAAATTGGACCAATTAACTATCTAAAAATCTAATAGATCCTAGTAAACACAAGAAAACTAAACCAAAATGCAAGCAAGTGACTATTTTTGTAATTTTTTTATATTTTTGTTCTTAACCCCTGAATAATCCTAAAATATGAAATTAGATCCTGAATGCAAATGTCAAGCATATTTTATATTTTCATATGAGTTAAAATGCACAAATAAAATGCAAACAGTTAACAGAAAATAACACAAAATTCACAAAATTGCAAAATAATGAAAGAAATCATTTTGTTTGAATTTTTGGGAATAATTCATATATTGGGCAAAAATCACGTGCTCACAAGGATTGTGTATCCTTAGGGAAGAAGATATTAGGGAGTGGAGACCCTATATCTAAAATGAAATCAACTAGGGAGTGGAGACCCTATGCTGGCAAAAGGCGACTAGGGGATTGAGACCCTATGTCTAAAAATAATCTCAACTAGGGATTGGAGACCCTATATTGGCAAAAGGCGACTAGGGGATAGGGGTTGGAGACTCTATGTTGGCAAAATGCGACTAGGGGGTAGAAACCCTATGTCTAAAATCTCAACTAGGGGTTGGAGACCCTATGTTGGCAAAAGGCGACTAGGGGGTAGAAACCCTATGTCTAAAATCTCAACTAGGGGTTGGAGACCTTATGTTGGCAAAAGGCGACTAGGGGGTGGAGACCCTATATCTAAAATCTCAACTAGGGGCTGGAGACCCTATGTTGGCAAAAGGCGACTAGGGGTGAAAACCCTATGTCTAAAATCCCAACTAGGGGTTGGAGACCCTATGTTGGCAAAAAGCGACTAGGGGGGGAGACCCTATGTCTAAAATTCCAACTAGGGGTTGGAGACCCTATGTTGGCAAAAGGAGACTAGGGGGTGGAGACCTTATGTCTAAAATCTCAACTAGGGGTCGGAGACCCTATGCTGGCAAAAGGCGACTAGGGGGGAGACCTTATATCTAAAATCTCAACTAGGGGTTGGAAACCCTATGTTGGCAAAAAGCGACTAAGGGGTGGAGACCCTATGTCTAAAATCTCAACTAGGGGTTGGAGACCCTATGTTGGAAAAGCGTAAAAGATTGAGATTGAGGATCCTATACTACCATTTTTTCTGAATTTTCTTCTTATCTCCTTTTCATCTTGTTTTGTTTTCTCTATTTTTACTTATTTCAAGGAATGAGTAAATGCGGAAAAATTTGGAGGGGACTTTCCTTTTTATAGATTGTTACTGCAAAGTTGTTTCTAGCACCTGCGCATTTCTTTTTCCCTTTTTTTTTTGGTTGCACCTGCTTCTTGCACGGTTGCTTTGCGTTGCACCTGTTTCAAGTTTCTAAACAAAGAACAATTGTTAGTTTGAAACGGTGGTTGGTTTTGTGGCCTTGATTGTCTTGATCGCTTGATCTCGGCCCAGCTTCTTTGATGAAGATCTCAATTGCAACTGCTTGTTTCCTGGGGACCAATTTCATTTCAGGCCCTGAGAACCTCTGGTTTTTCCAAGATTTTGCCATGACGGTTGGTCGGTGGAACTCAACCTTTTCGACTTTATTTTGCCTTCGTAGGCCTTTCCTTTCTGACTCCCTTTTCTTTTTCTTTTGTTTTCTTTTTTTTTAATTAATTTTTTTCTTTTCTTCGGAACATTGGGGAAGTTTTTGGCTCCTCAAACTTTGCTGCAACGGCTAGTCGCGTGGGACTTAACCTTTTCCAACTTTATTTCGCCTTCGTAGGCCTTTCATTTCTGGTTTCTTTCTTCCAATCTTTAATTTCAAATCATTTTGGTACCTTGGCTTTTCAAACTTTTGCCGAGATGGTTAGCCATGTGGGACTTAACCTTTTTCAACTTCATTCTGCCTTTGCGGGCATTTGACTTTGATTTCCTTTCTTTTCAGGAGTTTTGATTTCGAAGCACCGGCCGCCATGGCCAGTCGAAGTCGACTTGATGCCCCTGACGAGACTGGGTGCCTTTTTGCACATTAGCTCGTGCCAAACGAAAGCCCTGTAAATCAGTCTTGCTATCTCTTCTTTGCCTCGGTTTGGAAGAGAGTTAGACCGAAAGGGATTCAAAGAAAACAAACAATGGAATGGAGAATGAGTTTTAAAACAAGAAGTGTCCTTTTCGGAAAAAGGAAAGAAGGACTTATCTGGAGTACATGCGGACTTCAATGAATATGACATGCCTTTTGGACTGGATGCCTGATCTGTGTAAACCGTCCGACTCTCAGAAATTCATCACAACTTTGCCTCAAAATCGAGAACCCTGCCAGGACTCTGTCGATGCTGATGGCTGTGAGGATCCTCTGTTCGATCAGGGGTGCCTTTTGCGGGTTTTCACGAGCTGACCTCTCTCATTTCTCTACTCACCATCGCCTTATAGTGCTCTTAGCGAGTTTTCACTAACAAGACTCTCTCATTTTGATTTCTTTACTTACTGTCGCCTCACGGTGCCCGTGTGGGTTAACGCCAATAAGACTCTCTCATTTTATTTTTCTCATTTTGACTGTATAGGATCCAAGTAGCTGTATTCTCTGATCCTTGAACATTCTCACCGATTGATCGGAAGGACTTGAACAGGGTTTTTCCGATCAATCGGAGCTGTCACATCTCCTTTTTACACACCCGAAGGTGATATAAGGGAGTTTTTCCAATTTAAGTTTATTCGAAATGGAATTATTTATTTATCAGAGTCGCCACTTGGGATATTTTAATTGGTGTCCCAAGTCACCGGTTTAGTTTAAAATCCCAAATCGAGGAAATTCGACTTTCCTTTTGAAGCCTGCGAACCAGAAATTCTAAGGAATTCTGTTAAGGGAGAAGGTGTTAGGCATTCCCAGATTCTGTGATTCTAGCACAGTCGCTTAAACTATTATAATTGGCTTATTATCTGATTTTAATACATGTTTTAGCCTATGGTACGTTTTAACTTATTAATCGCTTTTAATTAATTTAGGAAGATTCAACGTTATCTAAAACACGTCTTGAACCACATCACATAAAATGCACCCGCGATCCACGACACATTTTATTTAACGTTGTTGAGAATTGGAGTTGGGTCACATGAAATGCACACCCGAGTTTAGGAAATTAATTTAAATAGCGCGCCTAAAGCAACAACGCACTTTCACGTTAATAACAAGGTTTGCGAGAGCCATGGATGATTTAATTTATTTATGGCACACCTCAAACCTTTTTTTATAACTGTTAGTTCTTGAATCTAATCTTATGAGGGCCATGGATTATAAGTTTTGTTTGGCATGGCACGCCTCAATTATTTTAAGCAAAGGTTTGCATTTTTCCTAAGGCAAACTACGATTATTCATTTAATTATTACTTCCTAATGTTTAAGAACATGTATGGAAATCTGAAGTAATGAAGCTATTCGATGACATAAGTATAATGAGACCAGTTTATATTACCAGTTCAAGACTAAATGTTAATTCCAATTCAACTACTATTAGAAATGTGGGAACTAATGTGCTTATACTTCATTTGGCATATTACATGACTTCAAACTCAATCACACAATTAGAAACGATTAGGCGACAAATACGACCAGGTACTTAACGGAGAAGCAAAGTGAGCAAACCTGGCGGTTAAATCGCAGGAAGTAAATGAAGTTAAGTATGTACAAATTCAGCGATTCAACTATTTGACCGTACAAATTCTCCAAATTCAATAATCCAATTACACTTAAGATCAAACAAATCAAACAGCTGCAATAGTTTGACATCAAGGAATAGGATCTTGCTAGGACAATAAAGATTTAAGATGCGGGACAATCAGACAACATGAAATAGAGAACTTTTAACAGTTTTCTGTAACTAATTTCCAGAAATTAAAAATGAGTTTGATTTTTTAAATGGAATAAAACAAAACAGGAGTATAAATTATTTTGCAATAAAAGAATGAATTCAATATCACATTTACATTTTCATTTGAATCACAAATAGCCAGAACTTAACAATTATAGCAGGTATATGGTGTAATTATACACTGACATGGCATAGTAGGCATGTTTTCATTGAATCAAAAAGAGAACTACATGATCAAGAAGGGGGAACATTACCTCAATAGCAGTAATAAGGTACCAAATACCCAAACAAAGGCTACTTGGGTTAAAATTGATCTTCGAGGCAACCAAGAACAAATAAAGGCCAAATTGCCAAGTTGGAATCAGCAAAGCAGCATGAAAACAGCAGAGATACGGCAGCTTTTCAACTCTAACAGCTTTAAAAATCCAGAAACTACCAAGCCATATAGCAGCAATTTTGATAAACTTTTTTAATTTTTAATAATGATTTTTCTCTCTTATTTTAAAACCTTCTAGAACTCAGAAGTTTTGGTTGCAGGCTTTTCTCTCAACAAATCCAGCGGGTATCGCTGAGTGTGTACGTGCGTGAGATACCAGTGAGAGAAAGTAAAAGAAGAACGAGAGGGAACGGGGTGGTGGCCGGAGTTGGGGTGGTCCGGTGTGCGTGTGTTTCTCAAGAAAAATGAGGGAGGGTTAAGCTCAAAGCTATGGCTGTTGACTTGGAGAGGAGATGGAAGGGTCTCCTCAAGTCTGCGAAGAAGAAGACGCTGGGAGGGGTGTCTGATGTTTCCAGCGGCGGATTGCTCTAGGTAGTGAAATTCAAAAATAGCCAGATTTACAAACTGGTCGTTCAAAAATAGCCCAGTTTCAAAAGTAATCAATATTTAGTCACTTTTAATGTAAACAGAAATATGAGCGAAAAAATTGTTCAAAACCCGAAAAATACGTTAGCATATTATGCTGGAGTTCCAGCATAAGTATACTGAACTCCAGCATATTATACTGGAGTTCCAAGATAAGTATGCTGGAACTCCAGCATAATATGATGGAGTTAAGCATAAGTACACTAGAACTCCAGCATAATACACTGGAGTTCCAGCAAGTATACCGGTCCAGCATAATATACTGGAGTTTGGAGCACCGGTGCTACAGTCTCCAGTATATTATACTGGAGCCAGCAAAGTATACCGGTCCAGCATAATATGCTGGAGTTCATACACAGGTGCACTGAACTCCAGTATATTATGCTGGACCTATCTCTGCTGCAGCAAAATAGTGGCTATTTTTCATTGACTTGATAAACGCTGGCTATTTTTGAATGACCAGTTCGAAAACTGGCTATACCGTGCTATTTTAACGGGTGTTCATGGTTCGGTTTGGATCGTTTTTTCCTAAAAGAAACCAAACCAAGTAAGTCGATTTTTCAAATATTAGAACCAAACCAAACCAATTAAGTCGGTTTTTCCTCGATTCGATTTATGTCGGGTTTTGTCGGTTTTTCGTTTTTTTCGGTTATTTGTCGGTTTTTTCTTAAATATAAGACATACACTACCAAACACATATTCCGGCGACCACATTTTCAACGTAACAGTATCAAATCAATTGCCCTTTGAGAAATCTATTATTTACCAAGATATATTGATGATAATTTAATCAAATAGTGATGAATAATTTAAGGACTCAATTAAAAATATATTATTTTTAACACAAAATGGATTCTTACACTTAACAAAAGAAAACTACCAATCAAACTAGAATTTAAAGGTAAAGAACTATACTAAAAGTGCAAACTATTAACATTTACCATAAATTTTTTTAAACTTTGTATAAAAATATACATATATATAAGTGTAATAATAAATTTAAAATAGTTAATCCTATGGTCGGTTTGGTTCGATTTTTTTCGGTTTTTTTCGGTTTTTTTCTGATTAAAACCAAAACCAAACCAAACCAAATTTGATCGGTTTTTAAAATTCAAAACCAAAACCAAACCAAACCAAAAAGTATCGATTTTTTTGGTCGGTTTGTTTGATTTTCGGTTTGGTTCGGTTTTTCGGGTTTTTATAAATACCCCTAGCACTAGGTATTCGGTCTCTAGGTCTAAAATCTGATAAAGGTGTGTAGTATTTTAATGAGAGAGGGGGGTCCGGTTGGGTTATGGGCCGGGTCAGGCGGGTTTGGGTCGGGAAATTGGGCTGGTTGGTGGGTTTGGGTAGGGATTTGGGCTCAGCATTAATTTTGGCCCAATCAAGCTTAAACCAGCCTTTTCTTTTCAATTTTTCTTTTCTTTTTTTTTTCTTTTCTTTTTCTTTTTCTTCCTTTAATTAAAAATCCTAAAATTAAAATCCTAGATTATCTAAAAAATGTGAAATTAAACTAATTAACTAATTATAAAAATTATAAAAGCTACTTAATCCTAAATTAAAAAGAAAAAATCAATAAAAGGAAAAAGTATAAAAATGAAGCATTTTTTGTGATTTTCAAATTTTTATAAAACAAGTAACTACCGGTTAATCCTAAAAAATGTAAAAATAAAGCCTAAATGACATGCGTTATATTTTTGGTACTTTTTTATTATTTAAATAAAACTTAAACATGCACAAAAATGCAAACAATTAAATAAAAAATCTACAAAAATTTCTAAAAATGGCAAATAATTAGGAAAAAATCTACCTTCTTGGATTTTATAGGAGTATTTCATATAGGGCAAAAATCACGTGCTCACAAAAACCATATACGTGAGGTGACGAGTACGCACTTGATTTATATATGCAAATTATATCGGTTAAAATTTGTAAACGCCCGTATTTATCTAATTGAAAATGATTGATACTTAGTAAATCTTTGATAGTCATGCTTCATTCTTTGTTTGTCAAGTTTGTATTTATATGATAATTAGTGTATTTGTCGCGCTTCGCGCGATTATAAAAGACATTAGTGATTTTTTTTACAAACAATACATATTTGGCTGAACTCATACGTTAATCCATGACTTTGGTTTTGTTAGAACATATACTTCTGCATAATTTATACCTCTAAAGCATATTAATCTATGTATGAAATATTTGAAGGACTACTAAAATAAAATAAGAAAACTCAAATTAATACTCCTTAAAAAAGTTACAAAAAATTAATCTTAAGACTACTAATGAAACAAATAAATAAAGTATTATTAATCGTATATTAGAAGATCAGATTAATATAACATTCAAACTTTCTGATTAGCAACAAAGAATCATTCGAAAAGACCAAAACAAAATTGAAAATTTTGGCATTTGAAGTAAACAAATAATTATATATATGTCACGATCCATTTCCATAATAGGTCATAATGGAGCACAACGCCACTGTCGGGCAAGCCAATGCGGAAATATAAATAAGTTCTCATTTTACTTTTACCAAATAATGGCTTCAATTTCTTAAGTTAAGATTAAAACAAGTAATAACCAGTAATATACCATAATAATTATACAAATCCCAAACGAATAGTCTACTAATGTGTGTGCCAAGACCTGGTGTCACAAGTTATGGGCAACTAGTAGAATATACAAAATAATAACTCTATCCTATTGTCTAAAACAGAATAGACAGCCAAAAGTAAGGAAGACTCCATCAAGCTGCTGATCGGCACAGAAAGGGGAGCAGCTCACCGTGGAAGTCTCGGACTACGATCAGGGACGCGCACCGGTCTGGTAGCCAGTTGAACCTGCCTTAGAGCCTGTACAATTAAGTACAGAAGCGTAGTATGAGTACATAAATAATATATACCCAGTAAGTATCCCGTCTAATCTCGAAGAAGTAGAGACGAAAGGTCGACTTGATACCTACTAGGGTCGATTAATATAATATGAGATTATGCCAGGCATGAAGGTCACAATTAGATAATAGTCGAAATAATGATTTATAAGTCATGTCATTTTTAATATCACAGTTAATCATTATAATTCAAACCATTAATCAGAAAAAGCATCAATAATAATAATTCACATAAATATCAAGCGCACATTATGCCGAGGTCGACGGACCGATCCAACAAAAAAGAAATTGTGAACTGCTAGAGGGTCGAATGGCGCGAACCATAGATGCATCTATTTCTACCGAGGCGAACGGCCCGATCCACAGATATCAATTATCAACAGAAAAATACAAGAAGGCGCATTTATTTTCAAATCAACTCATACAAGTGCTCAACAATACATATGTTCATTTATGTTCATTTCTAATTCTCTAGCATATCTTAAATGATCACATTAGCAGGAAGACATATAATTTTTTTGCAAATATAGCATGATACGGGTCCTAAACTACCCGGTAATTTAGCATGATAGTAGCTACGCACGGACTCTCGTCACCTAGTGTGTACGTAGCCCCCGCATTTAGTAGCAAATTATACAATTATTACTCCTATGGGGACAATTCCCTCTTACAAGGTTAGAAAGGAGACTCACCTCGCTCCAAAGTGCACTTCCAATATCAAGAACGAGCCCGAACTCTCAAATTTGGAGCCGAACGATCCGAAACTAGTTAAATGGGGTAAGAACTAGTCAATACAAGCTCACAAGGTCACATTCCAACTATTAACACAATTTCCCAACTTTAAACACGAGTTTCCTAAAATCCGACCCCGGGCCCACATGCCCGGATTCCGAAATTTTTCGAAGGAAGTCGTTCTTTGTAACCTAAGGATCAATAATATATGATTTCTACTTCATTTCATAACCAATTTCGTGAAAAAATCTAAGTTTTACCAAAACCCTAGGTTTTGCTCTAACCCTATGATTTTACCTTAATCTTAGTGTGTTAATCTACCTAAGACACAAGTATTAAACTAGGAATAGGTAGAATAATCTTACCTCAAGATGCTATGTGGTAGACTTCTCTCAAAAGCTCCAAAATCGCCCAATGGAAGAGTGAAAAATGTCAAAAATGACTTAGAACCCGTATTAAATGAAGCTCACTGCTTCAGTGATTTCCGCATCTGCGGTCCCGTTTCTGCGAGAAATAGGTTGCATCTGCGGAATTGGCCAAGCGGGCTAGGACCGCTTCTGCGGTCTTGAAGCCGCTTCTGCGGCTTGGGAGCCGCTTCTGCAGTTATGGGCCTGGCCTGCCTTGGCCGCATCTGCGAGGGAATGACCGCTTCAGCGGTCTCGCACCTGCGACTGGCCAACCGCAGGTGCGGTTAGGACAGAAACCAGATGCTTCAGCTCTTCCAACTTTTCCAACTTCACTTGAGCCTCGTCCGATTGACTCTCGAGGCTCCCGGGCCCTGCCAGAACATACCGACAGGTCTGAAATCATGAAACGGACCTGCTCGAACCTTCAGAACGCCCGAAACAACGTTAAATCTAAGAATGACCCCCCTAAAACCGATTGAATCAAACTTATGAACTTCAAGTTCTTAATTCTCCTCTAACGAGCCAAAACGCACTTAAACTACTCGGATTGACACCAAATTTTGCGGACATGTCTTAAATGTTATATTGGACCTGTAGCGGGCTCCGGAATCAACAGACGAGCCTGATACGCATGTGATCAATCATTATTTAGTTTCTTTAAATCCTTAGAATTTCAGTTTAACAATTTCCAATAAAAATTCATTACTCGGGCTAGGGACCTCGGAATTCGATTCCTGGCATACGCTCAGGTCTCATATTTTCCTACGGATCCTCCGGGACCGTCAAAATACAAATCCGGGTCCGTTTGCTAAAAATGTTGACCAAAGTCAAACTTAGCCTTTTAAGAAAATCTTAAAGAATCAAGTGAGCCTATTTCAATCCAAACTCTTCCAAAACCCGAACCAACCATCCCCACAAGTTGTAAATCAGATAAATCGGGTGCGAGAAATTTATTTGGGGGAACGGGGTTCTAAAAAGCAAAATGACCGTTCGGGTCGTTACAATATATATATATATATATATATATACA
>NW_017671070.1:326503-329188 GCF_001879085.1 Nicotiana attenuata | reverse complement strand
ATATATATATATATATACACACACACTCTTACTAATCATTTATTTTATAATTAAAAAAACCATAGATATGAAGGAGCTATGGAGCTTCTCTCTAAAGCTCCCATGTCTTAAATGTTATTTTATATTTCTAAGTCATTTTTTTTTTACATTTTCACTCCTCCTTTGGGCGATTTGGGAGCTTTAGAGAGAAGGTCTTCACTTAGCATCAAGAGGTAAGTTTGTTCCACCCATCCTTAGTTTAATACTTGTATTTTAGGTAGATTAAACGCTAGAACTTAGGCAAAATTAAAGGGATTAACCTAGGGTTTTTCTAAAACTTGAATTTAACCACAAAATTTGCTATGCAATTAATTAGAAATCATATATTATTGATCCTTAGGTTGTAGGGAACAACTTCCTTCGAAAAATTTCAGAATCCGGGCACGTGGGCCTGGGTCGGATTTTTAGAAAACTTGTGATAATGGTTGGAAAATTTCTTAAATAGCTAGAATTCGATCCTATGAGCCTATATTAACTAGTTCCTACTTCGTTTAACTAGTTTGGGATCGTTTGGCTCCGAATTAGGGGCTTGGACTTGTTCTTGGCATTTGGAGTGCACTTTGAAGCGAGGTGAGTCTCCTTTCTAACCTTGTAAGAGGGAATTGTCCCCATAGGTATAATAATTGAATTAATCGTCATTATATTCGAGGGCTACGTACGCACTAGGTGACGAGAGTCCATACATAGTGACTATTATGTTAAGTCTGGGTAGTCTAGGACCCATAAGCATGCTCTACGTGATATTCTAGTACGTGTTGATTAATTCGGATTTGTATGAACTAATTTGAGTAAGAAGAATGAGACTAGAGAATGACCCTTATCCTTTTTGGTCTTTTAAAGGAGAATACTTGGTATTTCTGTGTATGGCTACACCTCATATATATATTAATTGTTATTGTTGCTTGCTAATGAGCTTATTTTCTATTTGACCGCGTCGCACGGGTGATTCGCGAGCGGGGTAATAGATGCATCTATGGTTCGAGCCGTTCGACCCTCGGCAGTGCACATTTTATTTTGTGTTGGATCAGGCCGTACGTCCCACGGTGATTATTTGCGCATGATTTTGCTTAGAAATTCTTCAAGGGCTGAGTTACATATTTGCTTAGACTATAGACAAACATCCTTGTTAGTGTTTGGAAAAGAACTGTTACTCCATGATTATTAAATGTAAATAACTTGAGATATCCATGCTTATTATGAACTTTTCTCATCTTAATTGACCCTAGTAAGTATCGAGTCGACCTCTCGTCTCTACTTCTTCGAGATTAGACGGGATACTTACTGGGTACATATTGTTTAAGTACTCATACTACGCTTTTGTACTTAATTGTATAGGGTCTGAGGCAGGTACATTTGACTACCAGTCGGGCGCGCACCACTGAGCAGATTTGATACTCCTACGGTGAGCTGCTTTCCTTTCCGTGCCGTGCAGCAGCTTGAAGGAAATTTCTTATGTTTTTATGCTGTCTATTCTGTTCAGACAGTAGGGTGGTGTATTTTGCTGTACATTCTACTAGTTGCCCACTACTTGTGACACCAGGTCTTGGCACACACATTAGTAGACGTTATTATTTTGGGGTTGTATGATTATCATGATTTTTATCATCATTTCTAATCTATTTCCAACTTAAAGAATTATTTCAACTATTTTGAGGTTAAAGAAATCGAAAGTTTAATTTGTATTTTTCCGCGTTGGCTTGCCCAGCGATGGCATTGGGCGCCATCATGACCTATTACGAAAATGGGTCATGACAACATGGTATCAGAGCAATAGGTTCACGTAGGTCTCACAAGTTATGGGCAAACCTAATAGAGTCTTGTAGATTGGTACGGAGACGTCTGTATTTATCTTTGAGAGGCTATAGGGTATTAGGAAAGACTACTCTTTATTCATCTCCTATCGTGTAGTGAATTAGTATACTAAATTTCCCCCTTCTAATCTCTCACATATGGTGAGGACACGCACAACTGATGTTCCAGACCCGGGCGGGGCCGCTCCCCCCATTGCTAGAGGCCGAGGCAGAGGCCTGGGGAGGGCACCGGCCCGTGGTAGGGAACGAGGGTGTCCCAGAGCTATCCCAGTACCCCCACCAGTAGATCCCGCGGGAGATCCTATCATGGAGATCCATGAGCCGACCCCGGCGGACTTTATGACAGCACCGGGATTTCAGGAGGTCATGGGCCATATGTTGCGGTTCATGGATACTATGACTCAAGTTGGTTTATTTCCAGCAGATCCAGCTACCTCACAGGCGGGAGAGGGAGCACAGACCCCTACTGTCCAGGCTCCTGGTTATGCAGCTGCAGTGTATCAGACTCCGGGTGCACTACCCGCAGATGGGGCCCAACCAGTTGCCGCAGTGGTGCCCCAGCCCAGACCAGCTGTGAATGGTGACCCGCAGAAGCTATTGGACCGATGGACTAGACTTCACCTCCGGTCTTCGGGGGTGAGCGACATGAGGATGCCCAGGATTTCATCGACAGGTGCAGGGACAGACTGCACAATATGAGGATATTGGAGTCACATGGAGTTGACTTCACTACTTTTCAGCTGGAGGGCAGGGCCCGTAGATGGTGGCAGTCATATGTTCTTGGCAGGCCAGTGGGTTCTCCTCCCCTCACTTGGGGTCAGTTCACCCGAGTTGT
>NW_017671070.1:321594-326483 GCF_001879085.1 Nicotiana attenuata | reverse complement strand
AAATTGGTGTCAATCGAGTAGATTTAGGGCGTTTTGGCCGTTAGGAGGAAATTAGAACTTGAAGTTTATAATTGATTCAGTTTGGTTAGGGGTGAATTCTAGAGTAGCGTTGTTTGGGTGTTCCGAAAGGTTCGAGTAGGTCCGTCTCGTGATTTCGGACTTGTCGGTATGTCCGGGCAGGGCCCGGGAGCCCCGAGCGTCAATCGAACGAGGCTCGAGTGAAATGGAAATTTTGAAGAGGGCTGGAGAACTGCTGCTTCTGTCATAACCGTATCTGCGGTTCTTGGACCGCAGATGCGGTTCATTGAGCAGAAGCGGCCCAAGGGGGGCCAAGCCAGGAACCTCAGATGTGGTTCCCAGGCCGCAGATGCGGCTCCCAGACCGCAGATGCAGTCCCAGCCTTCCCTCCCCCTTTTCGCAGATGCGGTTGAAATCTCTGCACGCAGATGCGGTCCCTTTACCGCAGAAGCGGAAATCACTGAACCAGTGAGGTTCGTTAAAGACGGGTTCTAAGTCATTTTTTTTACATTTTCACTCCTCCTTTGGGCGATTTGGGAGCTTTAGAGAGAAGGTCTTCACTTAGCATCAAGAGGTAAGTTTGTTCCACCCATCCTTAGTTTAATACTTGTATTTTAGGTAGATTAAACACTAGAACTTAGGCAAAATTAAAGGGATTAGAGCTAAACCTAGGGTTTTGCTAAAACTTGAATTTAACCACGAAATTTGTTATGGAATTAATTAGAAATCATATATTATTGATCCTTAGGTTGTAGGGAACAACTTCCTTCAAAAAATTTCGGAATCCGGGCACGTGGGCCCGGGGTCGGATTTTTAGAAAACTTGTGATAATGGTTGGAAAATTTCTTAAATAGCTAGAATTCGATCCTATGAGCCTATATTAACTAGTTCCTACTTCGTTTAACTAGTTTGGGATCGTTTGGCTCCGAATTGAGGGCTTGGACTTGTTCTTGGCATTTGGAGTGCACTTTGGAGCGAGGTGAGTCTCCTTTCTAACCTTGTAAGAGGGAATTGTCCCCATAGGTATAATAATTGAATTAATCGTCATTATATTCGGGGGCTACGTACGCACTAGGTGACGAGAGTCCGTACGTAGCGACTATTATGTTAAGTCCGGGTAGTCTAGGACCCATAAGCATGCTCTACGTGATATTCTAGTACGTGTTGATTAATTCAGATTTGTATGAACTAATTTGAGTAAGAAGAATGAGACTAGAAAATGACCCTTATCCTGTTTGGTATTTTAAAGGAGAATATTTGGTATTTCTGTGTATGGCTACTCCTCATATATATGTTAATTGTTAATGTTGCTTGTTAATGAGCTTATTTTCTATTTGACCGCGTCGCACGGGTGATTCGCGAGCGGGGTAATAGATGCATCTATGGTTCGAGCCGTTCGACCCTCGGCAGTGCACAGTTTATTTTGTGTTGGATCGGGCCGTACGTCCCACGGTGATTATTTGCGCATGTTTTGCTTAGAATTACTTCAAGGGCTGAGTTACATATTTGCTTAGCTAATGACAAGCATCCTTGTTAGTGTTTGGAAAGAACTGTTACTCCATGATTATTAAATGTAAATAACTTGAGATATCCATGCTTATTATGAACTTTTCTCATCTTAAGTGACCCTAGTAAGTATCGAGTCGACCTCTCGTCTCTACTTTTTCGAGATTAGACGGATACTTACTGGGTACATATTGTTTATGTACTCATACTATGCTTCTGTACTTAATTGTACAGGGTCTGAGGCAGGTACATCTGACTACCAGTCGGGCGCGCACCACTGAGCAGATTTGATACTCCTACGGTGAGCTGCTTTCCTTTCCGTGCCGTGCAGCAGCTTGAAGGAGTTTTCTTATGTTTTTATGCTGTCTATTCTGTTCAGACAGTAGGGTGGTGTATTTTGTTGTACATTCTACTAGTTGCCCACTACTTGTGATACCAGGTCTTGACACACACATTAGTAGACGTTATTATTTTGGGGTTGTATGATTATCATGATTTTTATCATCATTTCTAATCTATTTCCAACTTAATGAATTATTTCAACTATTTTGAGGTTAAAGAAATCGAAAGTTTAATTTGTATTTTTCCGAGTTGGCTTGCCCAGCGATGGCATTGGACACCATCATGACCTATTACGGAAATGGGTCGTGACATGTTTATAACACTCTTTGCAGTTGGAATATTATTATTTTTTTATCGTAGTAGTACAAAATATAGCATTGCAGAATGACAAAATATGACCTCAGCTTTCCTCTGAAAGTGCTAACATCACAAATTATAAGTTGGATCAATTTTAATTTTAAACCTTAATGGTATAGTTTCTAATTGGAAAGTACATCTCTTTCTTCTTCTCCCTTTATGTCTTCAAAGATGTCTGATGTTTGGTAAACATCTACGGATGGTGCCCTGATCTTGTGATGGAGGTCAAGGGGCAATACTTGTTCTTATACACTTCTCTCACTGTTGTCTTCTGCTTCTGTATATTAGAAAAAAAAGCAGAGTTTTTCAAATACTTACTTATTTGGGTTTTAGAAAAGCCGGACCGATGTTCCCCTGCGTAGATTTCCTAGTAGTATGTTTTACGAGAGGAAACTAAATAAGCAGTTGGAATGTTATTAAATGTATTATGCTACCATTTAACATATTCGTTGATGATGCACACATTTAATCGAGTAACCGCAACATTAAAGATAATTACACTTAAGTTAATTAAGGAATAAAAACCATCAAGTATCACATAACATAAAAAAAATCAGTTAAATAAAGACCCTAAATAAGTAACAGAATAAAAAGGGTGAAAATCATTTACCCTCCCCAACTTTGTGTTAAAAATCAAACTCCCCCCTCAACTTTGAACAATAACCACTCTCCCCCCTTTATCGTACACAATACTTTTTTTGCCCTTGAATTTTCAATTTCCTCCTCATTTCAATACTTTTTTATTATATGATATTTTTGTATGGTTTTAGCTATAACTTAAATTATGTAATATCTATTATAAATTGTAATTAGAGTTCATTAAAATTATAAGTAGAATAAGTAACTAGAGTCCATTAAAATTACCTTATCTTTATGATTGTTATTTTAGTGTAATGCTTATTAAATATATATTTAATATGCATTACATTAAAATAACAATCATAAACATAAGTTAATTTTAATTGACTCTAATTACTTATTCTACTTATATTTTTAATGAACTCTAATTACAATTTATAATAGATATTACATAATTTAAGTTATAGCTAAAACCATAAAAAAATATCATATAATAAAAAAGTATTGAATTGAGGAGGATATTGAAAATTCAACGACAAAAAAGGTATTGTGTACGATAAAGGGGGGAGAATAATTATTGTTCAAAATTGAGGGGGAAGTTTGATTTTTAACACAAAGTTGGGGAGGATAAATATAGACCCTAAATAAGTAACAGAATAAAAACTATTGTACTTGAGTTTGTGAAAATCATAAAAGTAAAAGGATGACAATTATTTGACAGATAATCATGAACTTCACTAATTCTTAAAAGATAGCTCTATCAGGTTACAAATAGACTTTAAAAAAGAGAAGGAACCAAACTTAATTTTGTGTAAATTCTATTGTCAACCACAAAAAAATATTTATGACCTTGCCAGCACCAACAACGCTCCTCCATCACTATTTTCATCTCAAAGGGTAAACACTAAACACGATTGTCGCTCCTCATTGCCAAGCTTACCTAGTTCTTTTATGTATAAATGATATATGAGCTTCTATCTTCTTTTCATAAAAGAATAGACCAATGTTGGCTTCTTTCAATACTTAGCAAACTAAATTATGCCAAAATTATCATTGTTGAAATATTTTGGTATATCACAAACACAAGTTATAAGACTTTGATATAAACGTAACAGGCAGGAAACTAATCGCAAGACAACTAACTATAGTTGATCCTTAAATATCTAGTGGTGATTTTTACCTAGGCAGAATAACCTAGGAGACACTTGTACTTGTTCCGGTTTGTTATCCCGGTCCCTGCACTCCATAAAGTTTCATCCAGACACTTCAACTTAATCAAAACAAGACTTTTAAACCCTTCTAACCGTTGACCGAGCTTATGTGGCATTGATATGGCTGAAGTGGACAAAATGAGTGATTTACACGCACATTAGGTGCGTGAGCTGATGATTTCTCTTTATTAAATAAATAAATAAATAAATAATACTAGCAGCTATTCTAGTATGAAAGAATTCGTTCTGCCCCCCTCTCCCCTGTTGGGCTAAAACGGCCCAATGACACTCTTAACATGATGTGATATTGTCCGCTTTGGGCCAAGCCCGCACGGTTTTTCCCAAAAGGCCTCACACCATTAAGAGATCCCTACACCTTATATGTAGACTCCCAATCTTTTCAGCTACCAATGTAGGACTTTGTTCGCACACCCAACAATTTCCCCCTCGAACTAAGTTCCACGTGGCCCACTACCACGATCCACGGGTCAATTTTCGAGATTCACTGTGTGCCACCCACATTGTTAGAGTATTATGGCAAGCGAAGTCCGCAACTAGCTTCTTCTTGTGTGTGCACCGCCCTGCACCATCACTCCGCCATCTCCATACTCGTTCCGCTGAACCTGGGCTCTGATACCAGTTGTTGGGGTAAAACGGCACAATGACACTCTTAAAATGGTGTGATATTGTCCGTTTTGGACCAAGCCCGCACAGTTTTCCCCAAAAGGCCTCACACCATTAAGAGATCCCTACACCTTATATGTAGACTCCCAATCTTTTCAGCTACCAATGTGGGACTTTGTTCGCACACCCAATACCCCCCTCTCCTCTCTTCTTCTTCGCATCCCTCCCCCCGTTCTGCCCCCCCCTCCCCCC
>NW_017671070.1:306313-321575 GCF_001879085.1 Nicotiana attenuata | reverse complement strand
CCTTTTCTTCTTCAGTCCCTTCCCCCTTCGTTCTGATGCTATAACTGAAATTTTCACAAATGCATATGGAAAAAAGAAAACCAGCAAAATTGCAGCTGAAGCATTAACGTTTTTTTATCAATTAAGAATGAAATCTTAATTGGTGAATAACAAAGAAAATTTTAACTATTTCAATATCTGGAACTGTAGAGACTGTCTTCAAAGTCTTAGGCTTGTCAACTTAGAACTCCAAGTTCAAGATAAATTTTAATTTTTAACTGAACAAAGTGAAAAAGAAAATCCCCCCAAAAATCAAATCTTCGCGGAATAGATTGTAAAAGACCGTAGGAACAAATTTATGTAGACAGAATAGTGGAGATAATGGAAACTAAAAAGTGTAATACCCAAAAAGAATCAAAAGCAACTGTTTAAGATTTTGTGAAATATTACTGAAGTTGAATAACAAAAAGACAAATTGTTTAATATTAAAATTGGGAATACATAATAATAGAGACACCTTCATTTTATAGGTAGAACAGAGAGAAAACAAAACAAAACATGATATGTTCCAAAATCATAAAGAAGAGATTTACCTTGAGAATTTAGAGAAATTACTCCTCTGTGGTAATTGGGAAAGACGAAGAATACTACTATAAATGAAGAGAAAGCAAGTATGATAATTAAGAGGGAGCAGCTGTTACGAAGGAATGTAAGGAGAAGCGACTGTTGGAGTTATTTACTTTGTAAATTCCATCGGTTACATCTGCAGGAATTTATTTTATTTTTTCCATTAAAAAAGGCAAAACTCTAAGAAAAGAGATAAATAGAAACCCTGGCTTTTGAGAGATGTCACGTCAGATTTGTATTGCCCTGCTTTATATAATTATATAGATTTGGTGTGATTGCTATTTGGATTTTTATGTAAATTCTATTTGTTTGGTGATTTGACATTTCCTAGAAATAATTTTATTACGAATTTTCCATACACCAATAATTAATTAAATAAGGTAAGAAGAGGCATTAATATAATTATCGAAAATTTGGATTAAAGAAGGTGTTGTCCTATGATGAATTATTTTTCCATCCTTGTTGTTGTTTTGAGATTTTATATACCTTGTGTGGAGACTTGGGCTTTTCGTTGTGAAATTAATTAATATTGTTGTATCTTTGGAATTGATTGTGCCCTATGGACAACTTGTGATATGAATTGTTGTATGGTATTGTTGTAATAATATTCCGTGTAAATTATTGTGTAATTTGACTTATTATTATGAGGACATAATGGAGGCATTCCATTGTTAATATTACGTGGGTATAAGGGTGGCATTTCACTGTAGTTATGTGTGTGGGGATATTGTCTGGGCGGAGTGATAAGGATGGCTATTATACGGAGCGATAAGGAAGGCTATTATACGGAGCGATCAGGGAGGCTATTATAGGAGCGATAAGGGTGGCTATAGGAGAGATAAGGGTGGCTATTGTCATGAATGATATGTGATAATGTGGGATATTGTGCTGGTAATATTTATGTTGTGTTGTGAATTCCTTGTGAGTTCTTTTACATATTATGCAACTTATTTTATAAATTTAGTAAATTTAATAATAGTCAAATATATGTTGAAATTATGAGCCTGTGAATATTGTCGGGCGGATTATGATATGGGCACGGGGTGTCGGGGAAATATGATGAATTTATTATTGGCACGTGAATTGTCCGTGCAGTTATGATATGAAATATGGGCACGAGGTGCCGTGATTATACAATTAAAATGATATTGGCATTTGAATTGTCCGTGCAGTTGTGATATGAAATACGGGCACGAGGTGTCACGATCCCGGTTCGCCCTCCGTGAACCATCGTGATGGCACCTAGTCTTCCATGACTAGGTAAGTCTAAATGCAAAAAAATAAACCAAATTGTGGAAGAAAACAAGTTAAAACAGAGATAGAATAATAAAAACAACGTGCCGCTCGGCATACACAACGTTAGCTCTCAAAAATTAATACATACTCCCAAAACCCGAAAACCCATGAATCACAAGCTACGAATACAGTAAAAATGCTCTAGCTCCGGAATGTCTACATCAACAGTAAAGATAGAAGGGCTATCACAATAAGAGAGAACGGAGAGAGACTCCTCGGTCTGCGGACGTGGCAGATGTACCTCGAAGTCTCCGGACGGTCGCCTCGCCTCAAGGATGGTAAGTCTGAGTCGAAGTACCTAGATCTGCACATGAAAAACATGCACAGAAAGGGCATGAGTACACCATAACGGTACTTAGTAAGTGCCAAGCCTAACCTCGGTTAGGTAGTGACGAGGAAGGTCAGGGCCCTACTGAGGTTAGATAAGTATAGAAATGACAGAATAAGATAAACAGTTCAATTGAGAATCTATAGTAAGAATCTAATACAGGATAATAAGGAATTCAATAATTGAAACAGAGATAAAGACAAAACACAAGGAAATACCAATCATAACAAGGAAGATAACCGTGGGATATCTCAGTATCCTCAATATATATGCCGGGGATCTCCTGGTATTCCGAGGATCTCTTGGTATCCTCAATGTATACGAGGGATCTCTTGGTATCCTCAATATATACTAGGGATCTCTTGGTATTCCGAGGATCTCTTTGTTTTCTCAATATACGTGCCAGGGATCCCTTGGTATCCCGCACCTCGGTTCAAATCATAAATACGTACAGGGGATCTCCTGGGATGCCGTCCAATAGTCCCAAAGTAAAACAAACAGCAGCAACATAAAGAAATACTCAATTAAGCTCAACTTCGTACCAATTAAACAGGAAATTCTAAACTAACATGCTTCACATAATTCAACTATGGCAGTTTTAAGCAAATAAGCGGTTAAGTCAATTAGACATGCTTTTCCTAAGCTAACAGCAGATTTAATTTGCAAGTAAAATGGAACAGGAACAAGGAACACTATTGAAATTACTTAAAGAAACCGGATTTTTCAATAATTAGCTCAAGTACGCACTCGTCGCCTCACGTACCGGGCATTTAAATTATCAAATATATCAAATCCTAAGGGGAAGATTTTTCACACAAGGTTAGGCAAGCCACTTACCTCGAACCAGCTCAAAATCAACCCGAAACCACGTCTTTGCCACAAGTACTCGACTCCAAATGGCCCAAATCTACTCAATTCAATTGCATATTGTAAGTAACACTTCAAGTAACTGATTCTACAATTAAATTCTAAGCTAATACCCGAAATTAGGTAAAATGACCAAAATGCCCCTCGGGCCCACATCTCAGAATCAGGTAAAATTTATATTTCCAGAATCCTCGCACTCTCACGAGTTCAGTCATACCAAAGGTACCAAAATCGGACCTCAATTGGTCACTCGAATCATCACTCAAAGGCCTCTAATTAGTCAAGCCCTAACCCACAAATTATCACTGTTTTTCCTTAATATTTCATGCTTAAATTGATAAAAATCATCCCAATAACGAGTTTAGGGACCAAAGATCTTACCCCAATGAACTCCTCTAAAAATTCCTCTTGAAAAGTGCTTCCAAAGCTTCTTCACGTTTGAAATATGGTGAAAAATAACTAAATTTCGTGAAGGCAAGTATTTATGTTCTACCCAGCAATTTCCGCTTCTGCGGCCCTGGGACCGCACCTACGGTCCCGCTTCTGCGAGGACTTCATCGCATCTGCGACTTTCACTTAAAGGCCAATTTTCGCACCTGCGGTAACCCATCCGCAGGTGCGGTACCGCTTCTGCGGTGAATTACCCGCATCTGCGGAACCTGCTGATCCTCCCCAAATCCGCATCTGCGCTTGCTCCGCCGCTTCTGTGGCTCCGCACCTGCGGAACCCATACCGCATGCGCGGTTATGACAGAAAACCAGCCGAAGCTGCCAATTCCAAATCCAAAATTCCTTCCGTCAATCCTCCGAAATTATCCCGAGGCCCTCGGGACCTCAACCAAACCTACCAACATATTCCATAACTTCATTCAAACTTTTTCCAACCTTCTGAACGCTCAAAACAACATCAAAACACCTATTTTTCATCGGATTCAAGCCTAAGAATTTTGAAAACTCTAAAAATACGCTTTTGATAAAAAAGTCTAACAAACCTCGTCCGAAAGACCTGAAATTTTGCACACACGTAACATTCAATACTACGGAGCTTCTCCAACTTCCGGAATTCCATTCCGACCCCCGGATCAAAATCTCACTATCGAACCGAAAACTTTCCAAATTCGACCTTTCGGCATTTCAAGCCTAAATTAGCTACGGACCTCCAAAACACAATCCGAATACGCCCCTAAGCCCGAAATCATCCAATGGAGCTAACAGAACCATCAGATTTCTATTCCGAGGCCGTCTTCACATTGTTCCGACTACGGTCAACTTTCCAACACTTAAACTCTCATTTAGGAACTAAGTGTCCCAAAACTCTCCGAAACATAAAACCGAACATCCCGGCAAATCAAAATAGCAGAAATAAATAAGGAGAAGCAGTTAATAGGGGATCGGGGCGTAAATTCTTAAGACAACCGGCCGGGTCGTCACACGAGGTGCCGTGACTCACTTAATATCTCAAATGTACACTTGAGATATTAAGTGTACATTTAAAATTTGTATGTGCGCTTTACAAGGTAAATACTTATGAAATCTTATATGTTATCATTTTTTTTTCAGAATTGACTTTTATAATTGCCATTTTTACCTTTTTCTATTCTCCTTCTTATTTTCTCCAATGTGACTTGTTGAGATTTCTAGATGTATGTACTTCTTGATTTTTGTGAATTATAACCACGAGATAATATTCTTCTTTCATGGCTTGGGGTGACAACTGACATCACTTATATGTTAACTGTTTCTCGCATATTGCGACTAGCTAAAAGATTTAAAGGTAGAGTTAAAGAAGATAAACGACTTCTTAATTATTTTGCAATGCAATCATTACAAAATATATACGACAATGTTCAATTAACAAGAGTAAGCATGCAGATTTGTGTGAATTGTGCTAATAATTTGGACTTTGGAGGATTAACTCTTACATTTTGTTGTCATCGATGATTAGTAAGTGAAGAGTGTCTTTTTGTATACATCTTCTTCTTCCACATCTATTTTCTCTTTCCAATATTTCCAGTTCAAAACCTTTTCATTTACCTTCCTTCTATATCTAATTCAATTTTTTCTTTTTCCTTTTTTTGTTTTTGTTTTTGTATATATGTTTCTTCTTCAGTTTTCTTTTCTCTTTACCTCTCCTTTTTTTTTTTGGTTGGAAAGATATGTATATTATAGATAACTAAAGAGGTACATAAGTGTTTGAAGGATGCATGTAATGCATCTGATTAGTACAGCTAAAACTAGTAGAGTTTGCTACGACATCACACGTACTGGAACCAAAAGTACTAGTGTGTTACTGTTGGTTTACTTTTTCCCGTGTGGTATGAAAGAGCAAAAGATGATATTTCTTTGATAACATTAATTTAATAGTTGACTGCCATGAATTACAGAAAATATTTTATATTTAAGAAAGATACTTTATCAAAACAAATAGTCGACTACCATCAATTATAGAAAATATTTTATATTTAAGAAAGAAAATAACTTCCTAGAAAATAATTTCTTTTGTATATAATTTGAATTCTTACATTATTTTGTTTGTCTCAATTTTCAATTCCGAATAATAATGTTAGCATTCTATTCTTTTTTCTAAAGTATAATGTTCATGGATGAGACAAATTTCAAAATTTAAATGGAAATTTCAGGCTCAATGTCATATGTACATGTTCACTTCAGGAGCGGCGTTTTAGGCCACTAAATTTTGGGGCCCCAAAAAATATTTTAGTGGTGAATTTTTTATCTTATTTTCAGTATTGAAGTTTATAGAAAAAAATAAAAAGTTCTTAAGTAGAAAGAGTAACTATCTTTTTTTTAACGATAAAAATATTATAGAAATTTGAATAAGATACTCAAATCTTTATATTGGCAAATAACGATTCTTATAGTATGATCTAAGGTATGCATTGTAAATACGTTCTAACATCTTATTAACGTAAATTTTCTCACTAATATGAACAAAATATTATATTTTATAAGATAACTACCCTATAGACATAAAGAGCAAAGTAAAGAAACCAACGTAAATATGCTTTATTTTAATCTGCTTTAATTTCTATTGTCTGCGGCTCTCTCAAGCCAAATCCACACAACAATTCACATTATCACCATTTATTATCGTCTTTTTCTTCAGTGATTTAATCAATGATAAACTAGCCGGCCGAAACCTTGTCTGGTCAGAGACACGATCTTGTAATGTGAGACATAGATTATCAACAACATAAAGATGAACACACTAATGGGAGAAAATGACAAATTTACCTTCACTTTCTTCTACCGCAATTGAGGCCGCATCCACACTTTTTCCTACATCTTTTATTATTGACTTTAAAAGCACAACTATCAAATGAGCAGCGACAATTCCACGAGCATACACAGGTCACCTCAGATAAGTCTACTTAGGCACACCTATAAAAAGACAGATGTAACAAGGAGTGACCTACAAATTATGAATTTTCAATAAGGAACTATGCACTTGTATACCCGTTGTTCCTTTTTATAGTGTTTTCTGCAGACTTTCTTATTGCATCCACATACATTCTCACACATCACGTCGACTAACTTACAGGGGTACCTCAATCTGACATCACTCAACGTCATCCTACACGTGCTCTAATATCCGCAATTACAATGAGGTGATGTCGAGTTCCCCTGTAAAAAAACAAAAAGCCTATGATCATGTAAAAAATATAGTTTTACAAGGCAAAGTTAAAGAAGCCATCATGTAATCTGATCAATTGTACTGAAGAGGAAGGAAAATATAATTTTACAAGGTGAATTTAGTAAACACGAGGTACTGTCATGGCTGAAGATGTGTGCCATGAACAAAGCCCTTGGCCAAGATGGTTTCACAATGGGCTTTCTCATCAAATGTTGGGATGTTTTGAAGCATCATGGAAACTTTCAAAAACTTTCACATTCATGGAGTTTTAGAGAAAGATATAATGCAATATAGATAGCCTTGATCCCAAAAATGAATGGAGATAAGAAGCTAAGAGACATTAGACCCATTAGCCTTATAGACAGTGTCTACAAGTTGATCTCAAAGATGTTAACACTTAACAAAAAGGCGGAAAAGAGTAATGCAACCTGCTGGTTGTCCAACAAATGGTTTTCATTAAAGAGAGAGAAATAATGAATGTTATTTTAATTTCTAATGAAGCTGTGGATTCCATAATCAAACAAGGAAAGCCATGAATCCTTTGCAAATTAAACATTGAAAAAGTATATGATCATATCCAAAAAAAACATACTGAGCTCTCCGACCGACTCCTGCAGTTTGTTGATCCTAGCATCTAACTCTTTATATACTTCATCCAGCCTCATTAGCTCCTCTTTAAAACAACGGTAACTTGAAAGTTCTAATACAAGTTATACCTAAAAAATCATTTGAGGTTAGACAAGAAGTTTGTAATAGAAGTTTTACCTTAACCTTTCAGGATGATCTTCTTCGTTTGACTCTGTTGCCTCATTGCTCTCCTGCTCAAAGCTAGAGCCACATCACTGAGCAATGATATTAATTAACAATATGCATCAATGATAATAGGATTTATAAGAAAAACGTATCAATGACTATAGGTGTCTACCGGATTGTAGACATAGACTCAACCATTGCTGTCACGACCCAAAACCAATCATCGTGATGACGCCTATCGTGGAACTAGGCAAGTTACTACTCAACCATCTCAACAGTAAAAGCTTTGAAAATATATAAGAAAGCAAGTAATATTTAAGAAAAACCTTTTTAAAATAGAAATAAAATCGCAACGCAATACAAATCTCTTCCAAAATCGAGCTGTCACCGAGTACATGAGCATCTATACAGGGATAAGTCTACTATAAAGTCTAAGGAATAAGAACTGCAATACAAATAAAGATAATGAAGGAGAGTCAAGGCATGCGAATGCCATGCAGCTACCCCGATAATCTCCCGAGATCCTGTCTCCTCACTAAGCAACTGCCGTGAACAGAAGCACCTGGATCTGCACACGAGGTGTAGGGTGTAGCGTGAGTACAACCAACTCAACAAGTAATAAATCCAACTTTTGGACTGAAAGGTAGTGATGAATTCAACCGGCATAGTTTTTTTTTTAACTGAATCCACTAGGCCTCCGGCATAGTTCAATATAGAAATAATAGTACAAAAACGTAGGCATGCTTTCAAGTTCAATAGATAACTCAAAATAGTGAAATAGATCAAATCTGAATGATATGAAGAATATAATTCCTCTATTTCTACATGGCAATGCACATGCTGTATGTGATGCACCATACTAACAGCCTCATTTGCTCACACTCTCAAATGCTCAATCACTCAGTACTGTGTATGGCCTATACGGCCAAGGGAAGATCCATCCCGGAATATATACATCACTGACCATCAGTCACCCAATACCGGGTAGGGCCATTCCAGCCCGTGGAGAAGATCCATCTCCAGGTATATAATGCTTCGCACAAGATCCATGTCGAGGGAAGATCCATCTCTCAATATAATCAACCGCGCTCACTGGGGTTGTGTGTAGACTCCAAAGGGTCCTTCAGCCCAAGCGCTAGTATAACCGTTGCGGTGTGCAACTCGATCCCATATATGTCACTCATAATCAGGCTCTCGTCCTCACTCAATCATCAATCTCTCAAGTATCTCTCATGGGCTCACAATGTCATAAAACTAGCCCGAACATGATGATATGATGTATCAATAAATAACAACAAAGACTGAGATATGATATGAAATGAATGAATGTGACTGAGTACAAAATATCAATGAAATCAGTAAGTTAACAGCAAGAAACGACCACTCTAGGTCCTAACAATACCTACATATAGCCTAAATATGATCTCTACCATGATTGAAAACTCAACTACTTTATCACATGATTAAAACACGAATATCAACAAGTTAGAACCACTTTACAGTGCCATGGAATCGACCAGGTCACAATTCTCACGGGGCACGCCTGCACGCCCGTCATTTGGCATCTGCGTCACCTCAATACCAATCACATAACACATAATTCAGGGTTTCGAACCCTGAGAACCAGATTTAGAAGTGTTACTTACCTCAATCCAAGAAAAACTCTACTCCAACACGCCTTTATCTATCAAATCGGCCTCCAAACGTCACGAATCTCAAGAATTCCCTTGAAAATCCTCTAAAAATCTCAAAACTCCGAGCTCAAAATATTAGAAATGGTGAAAATCTCAGAACCCTCGCTAATATAGGTTCTTCCCAGTCATACCACTTCTGTGGCTCGCTTAGCCACTTCTGTGGCCTCGTAGGAGCGCCTCAGAGCCCGCTTCTGCGGCTAACTCCGCACCTGTGTCCAAACTTCTGCTCATGCGGACTCACTTATACTAGGAAGATCTCCGCTTCTGCGGAGCCCAGCTCCACTAGCCAACTCCGCTTCTACGGTCCTTCTGCCACATCTGCGGTCACGCAGGTGGGGAAAAACCATCGCACTTACGACCATTTGCTACCTCACCTCAAACTCCGCATCTGCGCTGCCCTCTCCGTATCTGCGAACTCGCACCTGCAGTTTCCTATCCGCGGGTGCGATTATACCAGTAGGAACCAAACTTCTGCTGCTTCTCAAATTTAATACCAAGTCCGTTAACCACCCGAAATCAACCCGAGGCCCCCGGGACCTCAACCAACAAAACCAACAAGTCCTAAACACGATACGAACTTATCCGAGCCTTCAAATAACCTCAAACAACATCAGAAATACGAATCGTGCCCCCAATCCAAGCTTAATAAACTTTGAAATTTCCAAATTCTACAAACGACACTGAAACCTATCAAATCACGTTCGATTGATCCCAATTTTTGCACACAAGTCCCAAATGACACCACTAACCTGCTTCAACTTCCGAAAATCCAATCCGACCCCGATATCAAAAATTTCACTCTCGGTCAAACTTTTTAATATTTCAACTTTCGCCATTTCAAGCCTAATTCTACTACGGGCTTCTAGATTACAATCTGGAAGCGCTCCTAAGTCCAAAATCACATAATGGAGCTAACAGAACCATCAAAACTCCATTCCGGAGTCGTTTACAGATAAGTCAACATCCGGTCAACTTTTCCAACTTAAGCTTTGCATTATGAGACTAAGTATCTCAATTCCGAAATCTCTCCGGACCCGAACCAACTAACCTGGTAAGTCATATAACAGCTATAAAGAACATAAGGAGCAGAAAATAGGGGAATGGGGCTACAACTCTCAAAACGACCGGCCGAGTCGTTACATCCTCCCCCTCTTAAACAAACGTTCGTCCTCAAACTGGTCTAGAAACATACCTGGTATCACAACTAGGTGTGGATATCTGCTCCGCATCTCCCGCTCGGTCTTCCAAGTAGCCTCCTCTATGGGCTGACCTCTCCAATGCACCTTCACTGAAGCTAGATCCCTTGACCTCAACTTTCGGACTTTTTGATCCAAAATGGCCACCGGCTCCATGTCATAAGTCAAATCACCATACAACTAAACCGTGCTAAAATCCAAAACATGTGAAGGAACGCCGACATACTTTCGGAGCATAGAAACATGAAATATTGGATGCACATTCGACAAGCTATGTGGCGAGGCAAGCTTGTAAGCCACCTCCCCAATCCTCTGAAGTACCTCAAACGTCCCAATAACCTGAGGGCTCAACTTGCCCTTCTTTCTGAACCTCATAACACCCTTCATGGCTGAAACCTTCAACAAAACCTTCTCCCCAACCATGTACGCAACATCCCAGACCTTCATGTCGGCATAACTCTTCTATTTAGACTGTACCGTGCGAAGCCGCTCCTGAATCATTTTTACCTTGTCCAAAGCATCCTGAACCAAGTCAGTACCCAATAGCCTGGCCTCACCCGGTTCAAACCAACCCACCGGAGATCTACACCGCCTCTCATGTAAATCCTCATATGGAGCCATCTGAATGCTCGACTAATAGCTGTTGTTGTAAGAAAACTTCACGAGCGGCAGAAACTAGTCCCATGAACCCCCGAAATCAATGAAACACGCGCGTAGCATGTCCTCCAATATTTGAATAATGCACTCGAACTGTCCGTCTGTCTGAATATGAAATGCTATGCTCAATTCAACCTGAGTGCCCAACTCCTGCTGCACCTCCAAAACTTTAATGTAAACTACGTGCCTCTATCTGAAATGATGGAAACCGGCTCACCGTGAAGGTGAACAATCTCTCGGATGTAAATCTCAGCCGGCCGATCTGAAGAATAAGTAGTACATACTGGAATGAAGTGCACGGACTTGGTCAGCCGATCCACAATCACCCAAATAGCATCGAACTTTCTCGAAGTCCGTGGGAGCCCAACTACAAAATCCATAGTGATCCGCTCCCACTTCCACTATGGAATCTCTAAACTCTAAAGTAATCCACTCGGTCTCTGATGTTCATATTTTACCCGCTGACAGTTAAGACACCGAGCTACAAACCCCACTATATTATTCTTAATTCTCCTCCACCAATAGTGCTGCCTCAAGTCCTAATACATCTTCGCGGCACCTGGGTGGATGGAATACCATGAGTTGTGGGTCTTCTCAAGAATCAACTCCCATAGACATCTACATTGGGCACACATATCCGGCCCTGCATCCTCAACACTCTATCATATCCAATAGTAACATCAGTGGCATCATTGTGCTGAACCTTGTCCTTAAGGACAAGCAAATGAGGAACATCATACTGGCACTCTCTGATATGATCAAATAAGGAAGACCGAGAAACCACACATGCCAGAGCCTGACTGGGCTTTGAAAAATCTAATCTCACGAATTGGTTGGCCAAGGCGTGAACTTCAACTGCAAAAGGTCTCTCCCCAACATGATTGAATACAAGACTACCCATACTAAGTGCCTTCCTACTCAAGGAATCGGTCACCACATTGGCCTTTCCCAGATGATACAGAATAGTAATATCATAGTCCTTTAGCAGCTCCAACCATCTCCGCTGCCTCAAAATCCTTCTGTTTGAACAAGAGCTGGAGGCTCCGATAATTTGTAAATACCTAACAAGACACACCATAGAGATAGTGCCTCTAAATCTTCAATGCATGAATGATGGCAACCAACTCCAAATCATGAAAAAGGTAGTTCTTCTCATGAGGCTTCAACTGGCGTGAAGCATAAGCAATCACTCTACCCTCCTGCATCAAAACACACCCAATATCGATTGAGAAGAATCATAATATACTGTATAAGAGCTTGAAGCTGAAGGCAATACTAGAACTTGAGCTGTGGTCAAGGCAGTCTTGAGCTTCTGAAAGCTCTCCTCACACTCATCCGACCACCTGAAAGGACCACCCTTTTGGGTCAATTTGGTCAAGGGCGATGCAATAGACGAGAATCCTTCACGTAGCGACGATAATAACTGGCCAAATCAAGAAAGCTCCGAATCTCCGTAGATGAGGATGGTCTGGGCCAACTCTGAACCGCCACTATCTTCTTTAGATTCACCTGAATACCCTCATTGGACACCACGCGCTCTAAGAACGCCACTGAACTAATCCAAAACTCATACTTGGAGAACTTGGCATAAAGCTTCTCTCCCCTCAACCGCTGCAACACAACCCTCAAATGTTGGGCATGCTGTTTTTGGCTACGAGAATACACTAGGATATCATCAATGAACACAATAACAAGCAAGTCGAGATAAGGCTGAAATACACTGTTCATCAGATGCATAAATGTTGCTAGGGCATTTGTCAGCCCAAAAGACATCACAAGGAACTCATAATGACCATAACAGGTCCCGAAGGCTGTCTTAAGAATATCCGAGTCCCAAATCTTCAACTGGTGATATCAAGACCTCAAATCAATCTTGGAGAACATCCTCACTCCCTGAAGCTGGTCAAATAGATCACCAATACGCGATAAAGGATACTTGTTCTTGATTGTGACTTTGTTCAGATGCCTATAATCAATGCACGTTCTCATAGTGTCATCCTTCTTCTTCACAAACAAAACCGATGCACCCCAAAATGACACACTAGGCCTAATGAACCCCTTATCAAGGAGTTCCGCTGCTCCTTTAACTCAGCCGGTGCCATACGATACAGAGGAATAGAAATGGGATGAGTGCCTGGCACTAGGTCAATACCAAAGTCAATATTCCTATCAAGCGGCATGCTTGACAGGTCTGCAGGAAACACATCTGAAAAATCTTGTACTACCGGAACAGACTCAATAGTAGGGGTATCAACACCAACATCCCTCACAAAGGCCAAATAAGATAAACAAACCTTACCAACCATCCACTAGGCTTTCAAATATGAAATCACTCTACTGGGAACATAGTCTAGTGAACCTCGCCATTCAATCTGTGGCCAACCAGCCTACGTCTCTCATAAGCCTCCTACCATCTGGAGGCATCCCCAGAAAACTCAAAAGTAGTGAACGAGACCCCACTGGTCCCCAGAATACCTGCTGTACGGAGAATCTTCTAACATTTGTCCAAGAAACCTTAGGTATCCTCCTCCTCCCCAAACCTCTCTAGTCTCCACTGCTCATCATCCGTCATAACAGGAACCACATGGGTTTGAGCATTTGCCATCGGCTGGCTGGTAGTGCCCCTGGTGTCTGGAGTCCTTGCATCACCTGCTCTGCTGTACGGTTGGCGAGAGTCCTAGTACCTCCCCTAGCCTGAGAAGTGGCTGCTGCGGCTGAAATAGGTACATCTTGAGCAAGACTGGTGCACACGGTCAGAATCTGAGCCAAGGCCTCCTGAAGGCCTTGAATCACGATGGGCACAATTGGTGCCTAAGCTGGCTCCACTAGCTCAACTGTATTTGGTATCTGCTCCTGAGCTGGAGCGACTGGTGGGTCTGCAGGTGTACGAGTTGCACCTCTTCCCCTACCGCTGCCCCTACCGCTGCCTCTACCGCGTCCTCAGCCTCTTATGGCCCTAGCTAGTGGTACTGGTAGTTGTCCATCCTGCCCAGAAGTACGTGTCCTCACCATCTATAAGAGAATAGAATAACAGAAGCTTAGTTACCAGAATCAACAGATTCACATGATAAGAATTGAAGAATGTAAACTTTCCTAAGGGTTTGGCCGGGCTCTCGAAGATAAGTACAGACGTCTCTGTACCGATCCGCAAGACTCAAATAAACCTGCTCATGACTCGGGAGACCTATGTAACCTAGGCTCTGATACCAACTTATCACGACCCAAAACCAACCGTCGTGATGGCGCCTATCGTGGAACTAGGCAAGCCACTACTCAACCATCTCAATACAGTAAAATCTTTCAAAATATATATGAAAGCAAGTACTCCCTCCGGTCCAAAATAAATGATTTTTTAGTTGTTTTCACACAAATTAAGAAATTCACCTTTTAGCATTAATTAGCAATGAATTGACCATATTAACCTTTGCTATCTCACATAAATACTCCTCACACATACTCCAACACTATTTACTCCAAGGGCAATGTAGGAAAAAAAATAATTAATTCATTCTTGAAATCTGAAAAAATTACTTATTTTGCACCACAAAAAAAAGGCTAAAAAATTACTTATTTTGGACTGGAGGGAGTAATGTTTAAGAAAATCCTTTTTAAAAAAGAAATAAACCCGCAACACAATACAAATCTCTCCCAAAATCGAGGTATCACCGAGTACATGAGCATCTATACAGGGATACAATCTACTAAAAGTCTAAGGAATAAGAACCGCAATACAAATAAAGATATTGAAGGAGGGTCAAGGCCTGCAAATGCATGTAGCTACCTCGATAGTCTCCTGAGATCCTGTCTCCTCACTCAACAGCCGCCGTGACTGGAAGCACATGGATCTGCACACGAGGTGCAGGGGGTAGCGTGAGTACAACCAACTCAAATAGGTAACAAATCCGACCTTTAGACTGAAAGGTAGTGATGAACTCAACGGGCACTGTTCAATATAATAACAATGCAGAAACATAGGCATGCTTTAAGTTCAATAGATAAATCAAAACAATAAAATAGATCAAATTTGAATGATATGAAGAATATAACTCCTCTACTTCTACATGCCAGTGCACATGTTGTATGTGATGCACCATGCTGATAGCTTCATGCGCTCACACTCTCAAATGCTCAATCACTCTGGCCTATACGGCTCAGGGAAGATCCATCCCAGAATATATACATCACTGACCAATAGTCACCCAGTACCGAGTAGG
>NW_017671070.1:286541-305058 GCF_001879085.1 Nicotiana attenuata | reverse complement strand
TTATTAAGATTTCTGGTTCGCTGACTGTTAACAGAGTCATAATTTCCTCGGGTCGGGATTCAACTGGTGACTAGGGACACCCTTAATCTCCCAAGTGGCGACTCTGAAATCTTAATAATAAATCCCGTTCCGATTGTCACTTCAAGTTGGAAATAACTCCCTTTATCATACCCTCTTCCGCGGGTGTAGGAAAAGGAGGTGTGACAACGCAGGTGCAGGAAAACCATCACACCTGCGACCATCTGCTGCCTCACCTCAAACTCCGCATCTGCGTTGCCCTCTCCGCATCTGCGAACTCGCACCTGTGGTTCCCCATCCACAGGTGCGATTACACCAGCAGGAACCAAATTTCAGCTGCTTCTCAAATTCAATACCAAGTCCGTTAACCATTCGAAATCAACCCTAGGCCCCCGGGACCTCAACCAACTATACCAACAAGTCATAAAACACGATAGGAACTTAGTCGAGCCTTCAAACAACATCTAAAACACGAATCACACCCCAATTCAAGCCTAATGAACTTTAAAATTTTCAAATTCTACAAACGACGCCAAAACCTATCAAATCACGTCCGATTGACCGCAAATTTTGCACAAAAGTCCCAAATGACACCACGAACCTGCTCCAACTTTCGGAAATCCAATCCGACCCCGATATCAAAAAGTCCACTCTTAATCAAACTTTCCAAAATTTCAACTTTTGCCATTTCAAGCCTAATTATACTATGGACCTCCAAATCACAATTTGTATGCTCTCCTAAGTCCAAAATCACCTAACGGAGCTGACAGAACCATCAAAACTCTCTTTTGTAGTCGTTTACACATAAGTCAACATCCGGTCAATTTTTTCAACTTAAGCTTTCTATTATGAGACTAAGTGTCTCAATTCACTTCGAAATCTCTCCGGACCCGAACCAACTGATCCGGTAAGTCATATAACAGCTATAAAGCACATAAGGAGCAGAAGAAAATGGGGGAACGGGACTACAACTCTTGAAATGACCGGTCGGATTGTTACAATTGCAACAAACAATAGAAAAACATTAGCTGATGCATTTTGGATGATTTGGCTACAAGTTCAAGATTGGTCTGAAGAAATATGATACAACTAATTAAAATGCATGAAGATGCTGCATTAACATTTTTCACGTAAATCAATTGATACCCATAAATAGGCAACACCTTTGCTGCAAATACTGAAATCAACAACTTATACAAATGTGTAAATGTGTAGACCATAAAAGAACTTGTTCAACACAGTGTTATCCAACCATAAAGAACAGGACAAAATTATATATGCATCAGATATTGATATCAATATATTGTAAATAGATGAGTATAATCCTAGCCATATTATACTAAAAGTGAGAAACCCCTAATGTTCAAAGTTGAATTACAAAACCACCAATCAGAAGTTTGAATGATAATTGGTGGCTTGGAGTAAAATGTGCAGTCCAAAGGCAGCAGGAGGACTTAATCTCATAAATTTGAAGTTATGGAACAAGGCATCAATAACCAAAACTTGTTGGGAGTTGCATAGTAAGAAGGACAACCTGTGGATCAAATGGATCCATGAGTATTATATCAAAGGACAACAGTTAACTGATATGGTCATTCCTCAACAAGCGAGTTGGATGGTGAAGAAAATACTCAAGTCTCGGGAGTCACTAGATCATGCAGAACAGATGGTACAAGGAAGAAAGAGCATAATAAAGGGAATATATATGAGTATGATGGAAGATTTGCCAAGAGTATCATGGAAGAACATTATGTGTACAAATATAGCTCGACCAAAAGCTATTTTCATTACTTGGCTACAGCTACAAGATAGACTTCTCACTGCAAAAAGATTACAAAAATGGGGACAACAGGTTGATATCACATGTCATTTGTGCAAAAAAGAAGAGGAGACAAGGGAACATCTATTTGCTGAATGTGAATTTAGCAACAGACTATGGAGCACTCTTATGAGTTGGATAAAAAGTGGCTGGCAAAAGGTGAAGACATGGAGACAAATGCAAGATTGGATAGAACAGAAGACGAAAGGAAAGACAAAGCAAGTGAGGCTAATGAAGCTGATATATGCAGAGTTTGTGTATGCAATATGGATAGAAAGAAATGCCAGAATCTTCATGAAGAAGGAGAAATCCGGAGAATTGCTTGCTAGAGATATTGCCTATATTTGTTATGTACGAACAGATGAAGGGCTACATGGATTGATGGAGAATAGATTTCCAAACTAGCAATATGATTGTAGTATAGGAGTATCTCAGTGAAATAGAGGTAGGAATTATGTACATGGGGCTGAGTTGTATAGCCTAGCTTTGTAAATACGATACCTGGTAATTAATGAAAATGATAGTTACCAAAAAAAAAGTTTGAATGATCTTTTTACACTTCAATCACTCCTTACTTCTTCTATAATATTTTTGCGCAAAAAAGTAAATATACATTTAAATAAATACTACTCTAAAAGATTACTCAACCACCATAATGTCTCTTGAATATATCAATTTAATGTATTTGGTATGCTTTGGGAACTTCGGTGCTCTTTGTATTTCTAGGTAGAGTGAACTCATAGAGTTATTTTGTTTATATTCCAATTGAAAATATGAAAGGTTAAGGTTGAAATATGTACCACTTTGTGACAGCCAAAAGCAATAAATTCTTTGAAAGTAATATATGTAGTGAATGCTTGGGTTATCTCAACATTCTTAAAATGTGATGAGGAATAGGAAGGCACTGCTTATGATTCTAGACCGGAAACTCAAACCCTCTCTAATAGTGATGTCCTCAATTTTTATCATGCAATTTTATATGTGTTTTATGTTTTCTTTACGTTATGAGATTTTCTCTTCTTTTTCTTTACATATTCTTTGAGATAATTTAGTGTGTTAATTTATTTTGCAGCTTAACCTTGCAGACCGAATCATTGTTGCTTCTGTATGATTATATCTGCAATTGTGAGTCTTCATATCAGTTCTCTTTATCCAGAAGAAAACAAGAATTTATTTCTTAGATTTTATGTGTGATTTCTCATATTAACTTGAGAATTATATTTTTTAACCTTTCTATTCAAAATAATTCTGTCTCTTTTCTAACTTTTTATTTTTTGTGTGAGACCAGACGATTAGATGATTGAGAGAGTAGTCAGGACAAAAGCAAAAACGAAGACACATAAAAAACTTGTCTCAATCCCAATAGGTATATTGTAATTCTTGTCCCTACAAAAGGAGGCTACAATTTATTTTTATTTGTTTTGTATTTTTCTAGAAAGGAGTTTGCTCTTTGTGTGCAACATAGCATTCACTATAGATGGGAAAAAACATGTAAAACTATAAATATTGAATCTTAAGTTGTGATGACCCGATAGGTCATCTAGAGTTTTATAACCTAATTCTGTATTTTGAAGCCTCAAATATCTTATTTTAGCCTTCCTTGATTTGCGTGCGTAGTCCAGGTATTTTTTCGGAAAGCTTTTATGTTAAAAACTGATAAAATATAAAATTTTGCCTTAAGAATCCACTTGAGTTGACTTCGGTCAACGTTTTGAGCAAACAGACCCAGATTCGTATTTTAATAGTCCCGGTTGGTCTATATTGTGATTTGGGATTTGGGCGTATGTCCGAAATAGAATTCAGAGGTCCCTAGCTCGAGTTATCGTATTTTGTTGAAAGGTTGAAGTTTAAAGGCTTAATAACTTTGAAAGTTTGGCCAATATTTGACTTTAGTGATATTGGGTTCATATTTTGGTTCGGAACCCGGTATAGGTCCATTATTATATTTATGACTTTTCTGTCAAATTTGTTGAGAAACGGAGTTGGTTTGACGTGATTCGGACGTCCGGTTGTCAAATAGAAGTTCATGAGTTTTCTTGAAAATTTAATTTGATTTGGTGTTCAGTTTGTAGTTCTAGGTGTTATTTTGGCGATTTTATCGTGCGAGCAAGTTTATATGATATTTTTGGACTTGTGTGCATGTTTGGGTTGGAGCCCGGAGGGCTCGGGTGAGTTTCGGATAGGGTACAGAGTGAATTTTGGACTTAGGAATGTGCTGGTGTGCTTCAGTTCTGGTGCAGGCTTAAGACCTCGCAACAACAACTACCATTCGAGCCACTCGCGGAGGTTCTTGGTGCAGGCTTTTAGACCGATCGGTCATCTAGAGCTTTTTAACCTAATTCTATATTTTGAAGCCTCAAATATTTCATTTTGCCTTTCTTGATTTACGTGCGCAGTCCGGGTATTTTTCTGGAAAGCTTTTATGTTAAAAACTGATAAGATATAAAATTTTGCCTTAAAAATCTATTTGAGTTGACTTCGATCAACGTTTTGAGCAAACGGACCCGGATCCACATTTTGTGCGAGGAATGGGCCAGACCGGGTCATTTCTCAAGAACAATAGCTAAAGGGCCTGATACTACCACTTGGATCTGGAACCTACATGCTGATGCTCACGATTTCGATAGCCATACCAGTGATTTGGAGGAGATCTCTCGAAAAAGTATTTAGTGCACATTTCGGTCAACTCTCCATCATCTTTCTTTGGCTGAGCGGCATGTATTTCCACGGTGCTCGTTTTTCTAATTATGAAGCGTGGCTAAGTGATCCAACTCACATTGGGCCTAGTGCCCAGGTGGTTTGGCCAATAGTGGGCCAAGAAATATTAAATGGTGACGTAGGCGGGGGTTTCCGAGGAATACAAATAACCTCTGGTTTTTTTCAGATTTGGCGAGCATCTGGAATAACTAGTGAATTACAACTCTATTGTACAGCAATTGGGGCATTGGTCTTTGCAGCGTTAATGCTTTTTGCTGGTTGGTTTCATTATCATAAAGCGGCGCCAAAATTGGCTTGGTTTCAAGATGTAGAATCTATGCTGAATCACCATTTGGCAGGGCTACTAGGACTTGGGTCTCTCTCTTGGGCGGGGCATNAAAGCAAAGTTAACGCCATTACAGAGGCTAAGGACTTGCAGACACTGACCATGGATGAACTTGTTGGAAACTTGAAAACCTATGAAATGAAGAAGAAGAAGGATAATGAAAGAATAGAGCCCAAGAGGGAGAAGAACCTGGTCCTCAAGACGGACATCAATGACTCAAGTGGTGAAGACGGTGACATGGCTTACTTGATAAAAAGGTTCCAGAAGATGGTTCGCAGGAATGGAGGAATTCCAAAAAGGGGAAGCTCTAGCAAGCCCAGAAATTATGACCTCTGTCATAAATGTGGCAAGCCAGGACACTTCATCAAGGATTTCCCCTCCTAAAGCAAGATCAGTACAATAACAACTTTGACAAAGCAGCCAAGAGGAACCGGGTTCCTGACAAACGCTTCAAGAGGAAGAATGATGCTGACAATGTTGTAAAGCAAGTTCTTGCTGCATACGGAGACTCCGCCAGCGAATCTGAAGAAGAAGACGACCACGGTGGTAGTTCAATTATGGCAGTGGAAAATGAAACAACTGAGTATGATTCAATCTTTGCTCTAATGGCTCAATCTGATGACGATGACGACGGCGATGAGGTAAACTTTCTGGATGTTCAGAGAAATATGAAATCTTACTCTCCTAAAAAGCTCATGTCATTAGCAAATGTGCTAATTGATGCTTACCATAGTCTTATCAATGATAAAGATGCGTTAACTATGGAACTAGAGGAAGCTGAACAAACCAGAGCTGACTTAGTAGTCATTGTAGTTGATTTGAAAGAAACAATAGAGAACCTGAAAAGAGAAAAGAATGCCCTTAGAAGAGAAGATTGCTAGTATAGAACATGAACGAGATGATCTAATGGTGGTTGTGGTGGACTTAAAAGAAACCATTGAGTGTTCAAGTAAAGAAAAGGAAACCTTGACTGAGAGAGTTGCTACCATTGAGCAAGAAAGAGATGACCTAGTAGTGGTGGTAGTAGACTTGAATGAAACAATTGAGGAATTTAAAACAGTAAATAGGCATGGAAACTCTGAAAAGGGAAATGATGTTGCAAGCGAAGCTCACATTAAGCTTGAAAATGAGTTAAACTTGGTAAACACTAGTCTGTGTGCTGAACTTGAGAAAAACAAACAGCTTCAGGAAGAACTAGGGAAAGTAAAGAGTGATCTTGAGAAATCACTTAAATGGACCTGGTCCTCGGATGCTATCACTGCCATGTATACCAACTCTAGGGGAAACATGCAGGGGATTGGGTTTCAAAGGGAAAAGATTCCCTACAACCCTCATAGCAAGTATGTTACTGTACCTGACAATTGGCTATGTACCCATTGTGGCAACAATGGGCACCTCAAGGAAAATTGCATGGTCAGGTTTCAGTCTCATAAGAGAAATAAAGCCTTTGCTGAGAGAGCAACTACTGCAAGAGGACCTGGTCCGTCAAATAGGAAACCACCAATTAGGAAATGCATTTTGCCTACTTGGACTAAGAGAGCACTCATTCATCCTTTTTCTGTTAACAAGGGATCCAAACTTGTTTGGGTTCCTAAATCTAACCCTTGATTTTCGTGTGTAGGGAGCAGTGAAGGGAAGCAGCCAATAATGACACATGAACAACGGCTGCTCAAAGGACAGCACTGGAAATACAATTAATTTCCTTCACCAAAAAACCCTGCAAGGAGAGAGTGTACCCTTTTGAAAATGGCTAAAAATGGGGTATGCTCTAGGAGTTGGAAGATTTGTCTCAAAGGAAATAAGGTGGAATTTTTGTCCAGGATATGCACAATCTCAAATCCTGTGACTGGTAAGGTGATGCTGTAGCCAAAAGACACAAGAATACTTATGCTGCTGTGATTGAGCTTCTGCAGAGTAGAGATATAAGTTGGTTGGAAGCTATTGAAGACAATGCTGAACCATGGGACAAAAGACTGGAGCATTGCACATTGTCTATCTCTAAACAAACTGGATCTAAAGAACCTAGTTCGTGGTCTGATCTAGTTGAGTAACAGGTAACATGAAGTGTGCAATGCCTGTGCAAAAGGAAAGCATGTCAGACTTCATTCAAGCCCAAAAGGGGCAGACAACACTTCAGAACCAAGTATGAGATCTTTCAAAAAACTGTGGCTTTTGTCAAGAAGATCCAGGTACCGATAGAAACAAACGTGGCTTGCATCAGATTAAATCATGGAACAAGCTTGGATAATGCCTTAAGTGGATGAATGCTATATTCAAAGAAGAACTACTCAACCACTTAGCTCAAAGAACACCACCAAATGGATTTGTTGAACAGAAGAAAAGGACTCTTGAAAATTAGGCACGGTCAATATTAATTGATGAAGGGTTTGCAAACATCTTGACCAAAACTGCTGACTCAATTGAGGATATCTGGGTATAACTGTTATGTTCTCAACAACGGGAAGGGTTAGCCTTGAAAAGTGATGGTGGAAGAGATGGAGGAATCCCCCTAACATACTCGTCTCAAAAGAGAACATAAATACTGATCAAGGTAGAGAACGTCCATTGATTCCATCGAAGAATCGGGTCCCGCGTCTACAACAACAAAAGCTGAAAAACGAGCTGTTGGAAAGAGGGTTTTTGCATAGAGTCATCATTGAATCACTCCTGTATCTCACTCCATGTAGACTAGACATCGTGGTTAGAGTTGGGTTCTGTGCAAGGTCTCAGTCAAATCCAAAGTATTCTCATCTGAAGGGTGGTGTAAGAATTTTGAGATATCCTAAAAGAACATAGAACCTGGTTCTCAACTGTCCTCCAAGTAATGGATAGGAAAAGCTCGCCTGAAACAGGACAGTCTCTGAGTTCCTGTCTTGTCTCATGAGGCTCAAGGAAGCAGATTTCAATGGCACTCTCAACAGCTAAAGCAGAATATGTATAATCATCATCCTGCTGTGGTCAAGTGCTGTGGACCAAGCAATAAATTGGAAGAACTTGAGTCCAACTCAAGAGGGCCAAATACAATGACTGTTAAAGATCAAGTTGCAGACATCTTCACCAAAAGCCCTGGGAAAAAAACATTCTGAGAAAGATCGCCTTGCACTAGGGGATGATAAAACCCAACTAAGAACCTAGTTCCTCATTGTTGGTTATGAAAGTCATAGTCAGGTAAAATCTAGCTAAAGTGTTCTCTGGCCAAGTCTAACTCACTTCTATATCGTTACAGGTAGACACGCATGATGACTGTAGAAGCAGATGCTGCATTGCATGATGAATAAGGGGATAAAACTCACTTGCCAGACCTATTAGGGAACCTAGTTCTCTAACGCAGGTTAGTAGCTTCTTTGTTCATTCTTACACAATTTAAAATGGAAAAAAACCAATGCCACATCATCAGCAGCGTGACAGTCTCTTTAAAGTCATGTCTCTTCATCCAATACTTCACTCCTTTTCTAAACGATACATCTCCCAAGCAAAAGGGTGCCANGGATAATTTCTCCTCCATCAATTTGCCTGCCATAATGATTGAGCATATGTAAAAGGTAGAGAACTTTAAAGATAGGAATCCTGGACTGCCTTATGGGTTCTTTCTCATAAAGGTCTTTGAGTTTTTCAAAGTACCTCTGGAACAGGCCAAAGTGGGGACCAAAAAGAAATCATTTTCAAAAATTACTCTGGAGGAGTGTGAGTGTATTAACAAAGTCGGAGGAGTTTGAAGCACTTCCACAATCTCTAAACTGATAAATGCTCAAAATAGTGACACAGAGGAGATCCGAAAGTTGAAGGCTAGGAATGCGATTCTTGAGAGTCAGCTCAGTCAGTTGTAAAAGGTAACTGGTTCTAGTGGTTCTCACAGCGCAGAGGTTGTACGCCTAAGAAAGGAGAATGCCGAACTAAGGAAACAGGTGGAGGACCTGAAAGAAAGACTGCTCAACGAGAAAATATCCGTGAATGCTCGCATGAATCTTATCCTCCAAACTCTTGCTTCCTCTTCCAAGCCCCCTTCCTCCAGTGTCCCTAAAAGAATGTCCCCTTAGTGTCCAGTTTCCAATGTCTATCTTCTTAAGTTTTGTTTTGGTGATGGTTTGTTATTTCTGGCAATTGTTTTTTGTTTGTTCTAGACCGTGGATGAAAATAATGATTCTGCTCTATCATGTTGTGAGCACATAAGTGGCATGAGTTAGCTATGCTAGACTTCTTTATGCTGCTAACCTGTTCTGTGCTTTTTATGATGCCAAAAGGGGGAAGATTTAATTGAATAATAAAAGAGTATGAATGCATGAATGAATGAGAGCATGAATGAATAATAATTTGAAAACAAAATACAGATTCAGGGGGAACTCACAAAAGTTCAGGTACTAACTAAGGGGGAATGTAGAGCTTCAGGGGGAACTTAAGTTCTTTCTATGCACAATCTTCTAGTTCACAATCTGTTCCTTTGTGGCTCTTTCTAAGATTTTCAATTATAAGTTTGTCATCATCAAAAAGGGGAAAATTGATAGGTTACAAGTACTTTGGTTATAAGTACTTTACTTTATGTTTTGATAATCTAACAAACTTACTATCTAGAACCAGATAAGGAACCTATTACACATTTACAAGACCTCAAGATCACAAGATTCCAGGTTGGGACTCAGCGTGGAAATATGATTCAACTCCTCAGAGTGGAAGGAACAGTTGAGGGACCACGTCCCTACTAGTTCCCGAGAAGACTGTGCGAAGTCAACTTTCCAGTTGGAAAGTTGCTGCCTGCACACGCTACAGTACAAGAACAGTGCTGCACTCAACTTTCCAGGGAAGACTTTTTACCTACCTTGCTTGCATCATTATAAGTGATTTCACACATGTATATATGCATTCAAGGGAGGTAAAACAAAATGACTTGAACATTTTGATAAGCTCATTCACGTGACTATCCAGCAAGCAAGTTTCAAGTGCCTCAAGAACAAAGAACAAAGCAACTACGAACCAGTTCCCACATCGAGTTATTGTGTGTCCTTAGTTGAGTTGTAACTTTGTAATAGTTCTTCAAATTGTAATTACTATCTAGCTTATTTAGAAGTATTTTATAGGAACATCTTTGTAAACCTTAAACCTGCGTGTTTAAGTCTTGGCTAGAGTTAGTCAAGTTTCAAAGTCTTCGCAATAGAGTTATTGCAAAGTGGCTTGTAATAGGTGTGTTACAAGTTAGTGAGGGATTAAGAGTTTAATTCCTAGGTAGCATAGGTTGTAATATGAAAGTTACTCAGTAGTGAAGTTGAAATCCTACAAGGGTAGGTCGTGGTTTTAATCCTGTTGAGCTGGGAATTTTCCACGTTAAATTCCTCCTGTCATTTAATTACTGCTTTGTGTATATGTACCGTCGAACCTGATAGAGAACCTGGTTCTCTATAGAAGTTGGTGAACTCATATATTCTATCAATTGGTATCAGAGCAGGTTATTTCTATCTGGTTAGCACCTAGAAAGGATCCTGATGGCTGCTCCTCCAAACTTCGAAGAAGGCTAGTCTACGTACAGACCTCCTAGGTTCAATGGTCAATACTATGGGTGGTGAAAAATTAGGATGTTTGACTCCATCATGGCTGAAGACTCTGAGCTATGGGATATAATATGTGATGGACCCTTTGTCTCTATAAAGAACCTTGGCGATCCATCATTAGCCATTCCCAAGACGAGAAAATAATTCAATGACGCTGATAGAAAGGCCATAGAAATAAATTTCGAGCAAAGAAAGTTCTTGTGTGTGGTACCCTGATGAATATAACAGGATATCAGCTTGTCAATCAGCAAAAGAGATCTGGGAGGCTCTTCAAACAGCTCACGAGGGAACAACTCAGGTGAAGCAATCCAAGATTGATATGCTCACAACAGAATATGAGCTCTTCAGAATGAAAGATGATGAATCCATCAAAGATATGCATACTCGATTCACCACCATCATTAATGAGCTTCACTCTCTTGGTGAAAGTATTCCAAGAAACAAGCTTGTCAGAAAAATCCTTAGTTTACTGCCCAATTGTTGGAAAAGCAAAGTTAACGCCATTACAGAGGCTAAGGACTTGCAGACACTGACCATGGATGAACTTGTTGGAAACTTGAAAACCTATGAAATGAAGAAGAAGAAGGATAATGAAAGAATAGAGCCCAAGAGGGAGAAGAACCTGGTCCTCAAGACGGACATCAATGACTCAAGTGGTGAAGACGGTGACATGGCTTACTTGACAAAAAGGTTCCAGAAGATGGTTCGCAGGAATGGAGGAATTCCAAAAAGGGGAAGCTCTAGCAAGCCCAGAAATTATGACCTCTGTCATAAATGTGGCAAGTAAAGAGTGATCTTGAGAAATCACTTAAATGGACCTGGTCCTCGGATGCTATCACTGCCATGTATACCAACTCTGGGGGAAACATGCAGGGGATTGGGTTTCAAAGGGAAAAGATTCCCTACAACCCTCATAACAAGTATGTTACTGTACCTGACAATTGGCTGTGTACCCATTGTGGCAACAATGGGCACCTCAAGGAAAATTGAATGGCCAGGTTTCAGTCTCATAAGAGAAATAAAGCCTTTGCTGAGAGAGCAACTACTGCAAGAGGACCTGGTCCGTCAAATAGGAAACCACCAATTAGGAAATGCATTTTGCCTGCTTGGGCTAAGAGAGCACTCATTCATCCTTTTTCTGTTAACAAGGGATCCAAACTTGTTTGGGTTCCTAAATCTAACCCTTGATTTTCGTGTGCAGGGAGCAGTGAAGGGAAGCAGCCAATAATAACACATGAACAACGGCTGCTCAAAGGACAGCACTGGAAATACAATCAATTTTCCTTCACCAAAAAACCCTGCAAGGAGAGAGTGTACCCTTTTGAAAATGGCTAAAAATGGGGTACGCTCTAGGAGTTGGAAGATTTGTCTCAAAGGAAATAAGGTGGAATTTTTGTCCAGGATATGCACAATCTCAAATCCTGTGACTGGTAAGGTGATGCTGTAGCCAAAAGACACAAGAGTACTTATGCTACTGTGATTGAGCTTCTGCAGAGTAGAGATATAAGTTGGTTGGAAGCTATTGAAGACAATGCTGAACCATGGGACAAAAGACTGGAGCATTGCACATTGTCTATCTCTAAACAAACNCTGTGTGTTGGTAAATGGGGTGGATATAGTGATGGACTCTGCCTTATTAGGATTAATTCTGGGTGTTCCTACCGAAGGAATGTCATTTGTTCAGGGTGCTTGCACACCATATTTCAGAAATGCCATTGTCAAGGACAAGGCAGTACAACATGGGGAACAGGTGCATAATAAGGCACTCCTTCTAGTTTATGAGCTGCTCTTTGAGATGGTTAACCAAGTATTGCTTCCCCGCACTGAAAAAAGGTCTGTTGCATCCAAAGCTGACCTATTCCTTATGAAAATCTTGGATAATTTCACCTCCATCAATTTGCCTGCCATAATGATTGAGCATATGCAAAAGGTAGAGAACCTTAAAGATAGGAATCCTGGACTGCCTTATGGGTTCTTTCTCATAAAGGTCTTTGAGTTTTTCAAAGTACCTCTGGGACAGGCCAAAGTGGGGACCAAAAAGAAATCATTTTCAAAAATTACTCTGGAGGAGTGTGAGTGTATTAACAAAGTCGGAGGAGTTTGAAGCACTTCCACAATCTCTAAACTGATAAATGCTCAAAATAGTGACGTAGAGGAGATACGGAAGTTGAAGGCTAGGAATGCGATTCTTGAGAGTCAACTCAGTCAGTTGCAAGAGGTAACTGGTTCTAGTGGTTCTCACAGCGTAGAGGTTGTACGCCTAAGACAGGAGAATGCTGAACTAAGGAAACAGGTGGAGGACCTGAAATAAAGACTGCTCAACGAGAAAATATCCGTGAATGCTCGCATGAATCTTATCCTCCAAACTCTTGCTTCCTCTTCTAAGCCCCCTTCCTCCAGTGTCCCTTAAAGAATGTCCCCTTAGTGTCCAGTTTCCAGTGTCTATCTTCTTAAGTTTTTTTTGGTGATGGTTTGTTATTTCTGGCAATTGTTTTTTGTTTGTTCTAGACCATGGATGAAAATAATGGTTCTACTCTATCATGTTGTGAGCACATAAGTGGCATGAGTTAGCTATGCTAGACTTCTTTATGCTGCTAACCTGTTCTGTGCTTTTTATGATGCCAAAAGGGGGGAGATTTAATTGAATAATAAAAGAGTATGAATGCATGAATGAATGAGAGCATTAATGAATAATAATCTGAAAACAAAATACAGATTCAGGGGAAACTCATTCAGGGGGAACTCACAAAAGTTCAGTTACTGACTAAGGGGGAATGTAGAGCTTCAGGGGGAACTTAAGTTCTTTCTATGCACAATCTTCTAGTTCACAATCTGGTCCTTTGTGGCTCTTTCTAAGATTTTCAATTACAAGTTTGTCATCATCAAAAAGGGGGAAATTGATAGGTTACAAGTACTTTGGTTATAAGTACTTTACTTTATGTTTTGATGATCTAACAAACTTACTATCTAGAACCAGATAAGGAATCTGTTACACATTTACAAGACTTCAAGATCACAAGGTTCCAGGTTGGGACTCAGCGTGGAAATATAATTCAACTCCTCAGAGTGGAAGGAACAGCTAAGGGACCAGGTCCCTACCAGTTCCAAAAGAGACTGTGCAATGTCAACTTTTTCAGTTGGAGAGTTGCTGCATGCACACGCTACAGTGGATGAATAGTGCTGCAGTCAACTTTCCAGGGAAGATGTTTTACCTACCTTGCTTGCATCATTGTAAGTGATGTCACAAATGTATATATGCATTCAAGGGAGGTAAAACAAAATGACTTGAACATTTTGATAAGCTCATTCACGTGACTATCCAGCAAGCAAGTTTCAAGTGCCTCAAGAACAAAGAACAAAGCAACTATGGACCAATTCCCACATCGAGGTATTGCGTGTCCTTAGTTGAGTTGAAACTTTGTAATAGTTATTCAAATTATAATTCCTATCTAGCTTATTTAGAAGAATTTTATAGGAATATCTTTGTAAACCTTAAACCTGTGTATTTAAGTCTTGGCTACAATTAGTCAAGTTTCAAAGTCTTTGTAATAGAGTTATTGCAAAGTGGCTTGTAATAGGTGTGTTACAAGTTAGTGAGGGATTAAGAGTTTAATTCCTAGGTTGCATAGGTTGTAATCTGAAAGTTGCTCAGTAGTAAAGTTGAAATCCTACAAGGGTAGGTCGTGGTTTTTAATCCCGTTGAGTTGGAAATTTTCCATGTAAAATTCCTCCTGGCATTTAATTTTTGCTATGTGTGTGTGTACTGTCAAACCTGTTAGAGAACCTGGTTCTCTATAGAAATTGGTGGACCCATATATTCTATCACGAGTCGAGATGGTTCTTGCATAGGGGGAGATCAGGGGTCTGATAAGAGGCCTCGTCATCCCGGTGGGTTCAGTGGTGCCTCGTCTTGAGGCAGGGGTACTTTTGGTAGAGGCCATCATCCTAGGCCATTTCATTCAGCACTCCAGGCATCCCATAGTGCTTCAGGTGGTCGTGACCCTCATATGTCTTATTCCGACCAACTAGCCTACAGTGCACCACCAGCTCCTATTAGTTCACCTCCGCTCGAGAGCTTTCAGGGTGGTTACTCAGGTCGACAGAGTCAGTTTCACGGTCAGCAGTCATAGCAGCCGAGGTCCTATTATACTTGTGGTGATCCGAGGCCCGTTGCTAGATTTTGCCCTCGGGCACCGAGCAACTCACAGCATCAGGGTTCTCGTGCCATGATCCCGGCACTGGCAAATGACCTTTTCCTCTCCTTTTAATAATATATAAATATAGACTTAAATTCAAAAACAATAATCAAAAAATAATTATTAATTAAATAACTAATTGTTAACTACTTATGCCATGTGACTTTTTTCTAGGCTGTCACTTGGCTTAAGGAGGGGGCTCTTCCCATCCTTTTAATAATATATAGATATAGATTTAAATTCAAATACAATAATCAAAAAATAGTTATTAACTAAATAACTAATTATTAACTACTTATACCATGTGGCTTTTTTCTAGGCTGTCACTTGGCTTAAGGAGGGGGCTTTTTCCTCTCCTTTTAATAATATATAGAAATGAGAAAAAAATAATTAATTTGTCTTGAACTTCTAAAATGTTAATAATTTAAAACAACTATTTTTAGAGACCATGCAAAATAATTTGAGAAGGAGGAAGTATCTATTTTCTTAAGTATTAGCATTTTTTTCCACTTATCTAAATGCTCAAAATAAACAAACCCCAATAGTCTCAGTTACGCCTCTCGGTTAACAACCTAGTGATGTACTTACGGTTAAATTTTTTTCTTTTTCCCCTACAATGGATGTACTTATTGTTATCAGGCCGTTGAATACGACTTCTCATGGAAACTTATTTTGGTACGTTTGAGGCCATAGTCAATATCACTTTTTTCTCTCTTTTTTCCTACATATTCTTAAGGTTGTATTCTGGTTATGATGCATCTTTGTGTTCACCGTAAAATTTAATATACCCGAAGTCTATTTTCAGAATCTCATCTTTTTAGGGTCATGTAATCCTTTTCTTCTTCTTTACTTTATCGTTTTCTTAAAGTTCTTGAGTCCCGACTGTTTGACCAAAAAGTTTCAAGCCTTTTTATTAAACTAATTAAATAAGAAGATATGGAGTAAATCCTAGCCAGAGATAAATTATTCTAGATCTGAGATAGAAGACAGGAATAAACAAGCAAAGCGGAACGTAAAATTTGATTGCAGTCGCGATTGTATTCCATAATGTAAGAAGAGGAAGATGACTTCAATAATATCAAATAATAATGAAGAATACATAAAGGAAAAGAATCACCTAGACTTCCATACATTTGATAAAATTGAACTACAGATAAAATGCAAGGATCCTGAGATTTACCCCCCTTTTGGTGAAGAGCCTGGGAGGATGGAACATCTTCTCCTTCATAGGGATGTATGTGTATGTCTGTGTTCCCATTAGCCCCCCCTTTTCTGTTAATTATTCTCTCATGATATTTATACAAAACACTTCCCTTACCCAGAGGTCCTTAACCGGAGTACCTAAGTTCTTGAAATATCCTCTAATGTATTCCTCTGAAATGTCTAAGTGTCGAACTAGCCGTTCGGGACGAACTGAGGGCTCGACCTTGGTTGTAGCTGAATCATTCGCTGATATATTACTTCCGGTATGTGACTTCGGCTTGGTTGACTCCTGGTCGTTCTTACTTAAGTATAATTCCTTTGATCAGATTTTGACCTATACCGTTAGTCCCTCCTCTTGTCGTGGACGACCTTGGACGAGCTTGATGGGCGGACTACGCTAGTTTGTGAGTTGAGAAATCTGAGCATCTGGGTCGTGGGGTGAACCCTTCATAGCGATATGACGATGTGATGCTTCGAGAGCCATACCTGACCATTACGTCAGTTTGAAATGACGTCAAATTGTCATGCGTCATGACGGTGCACATTCCCTAAACGTTACGTCGTTTCCTGTGCCTCTTCTGTTTTGGAGTTGACGTGGCGGCGTTTGATTTTCCCGCTCAGGGTGCTTGTATTCTTATATATAGAGAAGAGAACTTCTCATTTGGGTTGCTGTGTTTCCTATAAATTATTCGAAAAACTCCAAGCTTTTCTTTCCTCCCTCTTCAGATTCTTACGTCTCCATCTCTCTTCTTTTGAAGCTTCTTGCCATCGTTACCCCCTCCACCTTAGCCCTTATTATCTCCATAACCAAAGAAAACATGGCTAGTGCACCTTCTAACTCCGGTAGAGTCGCCGGTAATGTTGCATCGAAAACGAATATGCTCTCCCATGAAGAAGGGACAACCATTGTAGAAGATGAGAATTTTCTCACTGTGGATGAGATAATTCCACGCTCGGGGAAAGCCAGGACTGATTTCAAGAACTTACCTGACGCCGATCCTGAGCCCGTCATTTTCATAATGGATGCTGCAGCGCTTGCTGCGCTGAAGGCTAAGTGGAGGATTCCTGACCATGTTGAACTCATTCTCGCGGGTAACGACATCGTGCAAATACATCGCCCGGGGTACTGCGCGTTATATGTACCTGTTTGTCATCGGTTACACACTTCCCCTTCCTTCCTGGCGGATTAATTCTATCGCTATTATGGGGTGTGCCCAGCTCACCTCTCTCCGTATATGTAAAAGCTCTTCCCCATGCTTACCAAGTACGCGAAACTGGCCGGTCGGGGGGTTTCTCTCTGTCACTTGCTGCACCTCTTCGCACCTAGTTTTTACGGGGGTACTATGATACATGTTCGTCACCGCGGGACCAAGGGCTTGGTGGTGAAGATGGAAGATAAGATCAATTGACTCCTTTGTGAGAACTTTTTTTTGTGAGGACGGAGCACGTGGTGTCAAATCCTAACGGATTTCCTGAGGAGTGGAATTATGTTCGTAAGTTTTTTTTTCTCAAACGGCTTCTCGCTGTCCCTTTCAGGTGATCCGATTGTTCTTCTTTTTCCTTTTTTCTCTATTTTGCAGCCGAGAAGGCACATCCTATGCTAGCCGCTGATATTCGCGAGTGGGTGAACCGGGTTTTGCCCCATACGATGGGGATTCGTGAATGGTCTCCATTCCACAAGAGATTCGGGCGTAGACCTTCTGCTGGTGAGTTATCTCGTCTTGCCTTTGGTCACTTTGACCTTTGTTCTGTATTTTCCTCCCCCTATTTCCTCTTTGGTTTAATCTTCTCTCGTTGGCAGGTCGGCGAGTCACAAGGAGGGAGAGGGCTCCAATACCTGCTTTCCGTCAGTCGAGTCTCTCGATCGGACCTGCATCTATTGCGGCTGCAAGTGAGAGCGTTCATGCCGCGGGCACTTTACAGACTACGGCCCCTCCCGGACTCGGCTGTCACGAGGTTGCTCGTTAGGCGGAAGCTTTTATTCCTGCAGTTCATTTGGTGGATGAATCGTCTCAGGACGACTGCGAAGAAGCTCCATTAAAGAGGAGGAGAATAAGGGCTGATGGGGTACCCAGGATCGAGGGGCCTTCGAGGGACGATCCCGTGTTGGTAGTGTCTGAGCCTGCTGGTGATGCTAATTAAGATGACGAGACCGTATCCCCCTCGGACGTGGAGGCGGTGCACTTTTCTAGCGTGAGGGAGTCTACCGTGGTAGGGGGACAAAGCTCGGAGGCTGTTGCGATCATTCCGAGTGGTCAATTGACTTCACAACAGGACCGCACTCCCTCTTCGGCTAGTGAGAGGGTGAAGAGCGTGGTTATAGATCACTATAAATCCGGTTCAAATATTGACCCCGGGGACATAAACATGTTTGAGGCGGGGTTCACTCGGGTGGAGGCAGGAACGGATGATTCCTCCAGCGTGATCGAGATTTCTCCGGACTGCGATTTGCTGGAGGACACGGTGAGCCTGGTGCCCCAATTTGCCCTTCTTTGTTCCGCTACTGAAAGCAGGGCCCTTCAGGAGATCATTGATGCTGGCCTATCACGGGGCGTAACCGGAATGGCTTTGAGGGTGAGTTTGCTGCGTTTTCATTTTACGTCTTCCACTCTTGCTGACTTTCTTTTTCTGTTCTCTCTTCTTTCTTCAAACTTTCATTTTGGAGACTGAGAGTATCCGTCGTGAGGAGAGGCGGGCT
>NW_017671070.1:209894-279285 GCF_001879085.1 Nicotiana attenuata | reverse complement strand
TGTAGATTTTCTTCCTCTAAACTCACCATTTTAAGAAGGTTGTTTTTACATCCATTTGATGGATTTGAAGATCATACAAGGCGGCTAACGCTATTAGCATCCGAATGGATGTAATTCTTGTTACCGGCGAGTATGTGTCAAAATAGTCAAGACCTTCTCGCTGTCTAAATCCTTTGACAACAAGTCTTGCCTTGTATTTGTCAATAGTACCATCGTCTTTCATTTTCTTCTTGAAAATCCATTTAGAACCCAACGTTTTGTTACCCGGAGGAAGATCAACCAATTCCCAAGTATGGTTGCTCAATATGGATTCTATTTCACTATTGACAGCTTCTTTCCAATATTGTGCCTCTGAGGAAGACATTGCTTCCTTGAAGGTACGAGGCTCATTTTCTAACAGAAAAGTTAGAAATCTGGACCGAATGAAGTAGATGTCCGTTGACGTTTACTTCTTCTCGAATTTTCCTCATTAAGCATACCATCTGTTACTTCCTCCCGAGGTCGTTTTGACTTTTGGTATGTCACTTCACTTTCCTTTTTATACGGATAAATAATTTCAAAGAATTCAGCATTATCTGATTCTATTATCGTATTAACGTGAATCTCCGAATTTTCTGACTTATGAACCAGAAAACGATATGCCTTGCTATTGGTTACATATCCAATAAACACACAATCAACCGTTTTTGGACCTATCTTAACCCTTTTAGGTTTAGGAACTTGTACCTTAGCTAAACACCCCCACACTTTGAAGTATTTCAAGCTAGGCTTCCTTCCTTTCCACTTCTCATAAGGAATGGATTGTGTTTTACTATGAGGTACACGGTTGATTATTCGGTTAGCTGTAAGTATAGCTTCCCCCCACAAGTTCTGTGGTAAGCCAGAACTTATTAGCAATGCATTCATCATCTCCTTCAACGTTCGATTCTTCCTCTCCGCAATTCCATTAGATTGTGGAGAGTAAGGGGCAGTTGTTTGGTGAATAATGCCATTTTCCAAACATATTTCTTCAAAAGGAGATTCATATTCGCCACCCCTATCACTTCTTATCATTTTGATCTTTTTGTTTAGTTGCGTTTCAACTTCACTCTTGTATTGCTTGAAAGCATCAATTGTCTCATCTTTACTATTAAGTAAATAAACATAGCAGTATCTCGTGCTATCGTCAATAAATGTAATAAAATACTTTTTTCCACCGCGAGATGGTGTTGACTTCATGTCGTAAATATCTGTGTGAATTAAGTCTAAAGGACTTGAATTCCTTTCAACGGACTTATAAGGATGCTTAGCATACTTTGATTCCACACATATTTGACATTTAGAATTAGTGCAATCAAATTTTGGCAATACTTCTAGATTTATCATCTTTCGCAATGTTTTGAAGTTTACGTGACCTAAACGCAAATGCCATAAAGTGTTTGACTCAAGCAAGTAAGAAGAAGCATTCACTTTATTGATAGGAACTGCTATTACATTTAGCTTAAAAAGGCCCTCATTTAGGTAACCTTTTCCTACATACAAATCGTTCTTACTTAGTACAACACTATTAGAAACAAAAATACATTTGAATCCATTCTTGACAAGAAGTGAGGTAGATACAAGATTCTTGCGAATTTCTGGAACATGGAGGACTTGTTTTAGAGTCACTATTTTTCCCGACATCATCTTCAACGCAATCTTTCCAACTCCTTCAATTTTGGCCGTAGATGAATTTCCCATGAAGATTGTCTCGTCGGGACCTGCGGGGGCATAAGAAGAAAATAACTCCTTGTTAGCACAAACAAGGCGGGTGGCTCCAGAATCTATCCACCATTCTTTCGGATTTCCTACCAAGTTGCATTCAGACAACATGGCACACAAGTCTTCCATTTCATCTTCAACCATGTTGGCTTGATTCTTTTTCTTCTTATCATTCTTTGGCGCACGACAATCCACTGCCTTGTGCCCAGTTTTTCTACAGTTGTGGCAATTACCCTTGAACTTCTTCTTGCTTGGGTAATTCTTTGGTCCAGAAGCTTTCTTCCTCTTCTTATTTTGTGGTGCCTCCTCAACAATGTTTGCCCCAATTATTGTCGAGTGTCCACGTGACTTCTTTTCAGCATTTTTGTTGTCCTCTTCTATCCTCAAACGAACAATCAAGTCTTCTAGTATCATTTCCTTCCGTTTGTGTTTAAGATAGTTCTTAAAATCCTTCCACAGCGGAGGTAACTTCTCAATGAAAGCAGTGACTTGAAAGGCCTCATTTATGACCATACCTTCAATAACAAATTCATTATTAATAATAAGACAAAATCTTATTAATAAAATTATTGATTTGGGTCATACCTTCAGCAAGGAGGTCATGTACAATGACTTGTAGTTCTTGGACTTGAGTTATGACCGACCTAGTGTCAATCATCTTGAAATCCAAGAACCTTGCAGCCACAAACTTCTTATGTCCGGCATCCTCAGTCTTGTACTTCTTCTCAAGCGCATTCCATAACGCTTTTGAAGTTTCCATGACACTATAGACATTGTACAAGCCATCTTCCAAACAACTCAAAATGTAATTTTTGCACAGAAAATCAGAATGTTTCCATGCTTCAGTTACAACAAGTCGTTCATCATCCGGAGTATTTTCAGCCATGACCGGAGGATCCTCCTTGATGAAACGTTGCAAACTCAACGTAGTAAGATAGAAGAGCATCTTCATTTGCCAGCGTTTGAAGTCAATACCGGAAAACTTTCCGGGTTTTTCTGCCGGTGCCATAGCATGAGCAGGAGTAGAACGGCTTGACGAGGCAGCAGCACTCGTAACAGTAGCACCCGTTCCCGCAACACTTCCATTAGTTTGGTTTTCATTCGTCATATTTCTGTAAAGTTGAAAACAATACAGAACTTTGTTAAATCAGTGAAGTTTTGATATCTTCAAACTGAATATCAAACCAAACATACAACACGTAACAATGGTGAAGTTTTTATATACTTCAAACCCGTACATTTATTATTCCGGCAAAGTTTTTATGTACTTTAAACCGGACAGAAAGAATTATTGGAGTAGAAAGCAACAAGGCTTTAGTCTCTAAAACAGTATACAAAATATGAATAACAGTTTAATATATGTTTCAATACAGAAACGTTAGTATTAAAATTCCTTAAGCTTGTGAGCGTTACTGTGTTAAATCAAAAATTAGGAAAAAACTGTTACAAAAATAAAAGAAACTGGAAAAAAACAGAAGAGTTTAAGAAATATTCCGAGTCCACAATTTTCTTGTGTGTCCTTAAGGAATTTTAACCCCCTCACACGTTGCCAAGGTAATGGATTAAATCCTCCCAGGATAAAACGGAATAAACCTTCCTGCAACAGTGGCAATACAAACTGCAGGATACCAACGAACTTAAAGAACGGAGCAAAATCACACTTACGAATTTGAGAGAGTGAGACTGCGAATTAGGATGCAGTATATTCAAAAAGAAAGAAGTTCTGGAGTGTTTTTCGTGTGTAGAAAATGGATCCTTGCCTCAGAATTTATAGGCAATTATCAGAAGAGGTGTCTGGAAAAGGTGCCTTTCAGAAGAATACGCTGCCTGCCGCGGTTCTACCGCGGTCGCGGCAGAACCGCGGTCAGAGAGGCTTTCTGAACCTCTCTGGCCGCGGTCGCGGCAGAACCGCGGCCAGAGAGGCCCTCTGAACCTTCAGCAGGGTTCTGCCCTATTTTCAGCAGTGATTTGGCATTTAATTAATTATTAAATAATTAAATAAATTTTGTCCAAAAATAATCTTATCGAGCCGAAGCCGAAGCCGAAGCCGAGCGAGCGACGACGACGGCGCGAGGGTTCATTCTCTTCAACTCCTTTTAAGAGCTTTAAGAAGTGATTCTATATATAAGCACACAAATGTGGTTGTCCCTCACCAATGAGGGACAAAGTGCAAGACAAAAGTTCACTTCTTCAAATTTTCAATTTCCCTCCATTTCCAATTCACACTTCTTCTACTTTAAAGCCCAATGGCTTAAAGTCCAACAAATTTACCTATGAATTTCGATCTATATTAGAGTGCATCCTGGCAGAGTCTGCTATTTTAATTATGTGATTTTAGTCTTGTTATAGTGTCACTACATATTTTGTGGTCTCCATATTGTCATTTTACCTTTTTCATGCTCATTTTGTCATTCTCCTGTTAAAGATCTCTTGTGTTTGGGGAGGAAAAATATCCTTTCTTTCTTTGTGATATAAATTGAGAAAATTCCCTTGAAAAAAATAATGCAAATAAATAATTGTATCTTTGTTATTTTCTTTCTCTTTTTCCTTTACTTGATAGAAGTAGATAATATAATCGGAAAAGAGTCAAAAATAGTCTTTTACTATTTGAAAATATTTATTTATACCCATCGTTATACTATTGGTTCACCATAACCCCCGACGTCATAAAATTGATTCAAATATACCCCTTTGCCGTTAAGACTCTCCATATTGCTGAAATAGATGCCACCGGCATGCCATCTCATTGAAACTATCCCACTTTACCCCCTCCCCTACTTCCTCTACTACCTCGATCTTCTCCCAACCATTTCTTCCACCACCATTAGATTAACACTAATCTTAGTCAATTCCCCACCCATTTTACCACCATCATTTTAAAAGTTTACCTTTCATCACTGCAACTCAATTCTTCTTTATCGGATCTCACCAGAATTTTTCTTTGTCACCAAATTTTTTTCATCTCCAATTGTGACTCAAAATTGTCGACAAACAGTGATTTCTTTGAACTATTTAACTATACCTGACTTATGCACGTTAGGTGTGAAATCTTGTTCTCATGGCAGTAGCTTCCCTATCCCCCATTGTTGACAAATCATGCCAAGATCACTCTACCAAAAGACAAATTAATTCCCCACATTGAAAAAAAGTTAGTGCATAGAATTCACAGATCGGCAATCTCATCTTCACCATCACCGGAGGAGGACAAACTACTAATTCAAATAAAGAGAAACAGGAATCATTCTAACAAGAAACTTACCTATGAAAAATCTAAAGGCACTAGAAAGTGCTTTTTTCTGTCACCCACAAACATATGACAATAAAAATTAAGATTAGCATCTTTATATAATTCCAGAATGGCAAATAAGCTTGAAGAACTGCAAAGTGGCAGTGATTTTAGTGGTTAGGTGTGTCGGTGGTGGTTGGGTGAGGCGGGAGGTGGAGGTGGAAGAAGAAGCACGGGAGGGGTAAGTGGGATAGGTTTGATGAGTTGACATGCCATGTGGCATCCACCTCAGCAATATGTCATATCATGTGGGATAATTTTGCCATGGTGGAGGGTCTTAACGGTGGAGAGGTATTTAAAACCTAACTTTATAACGTCAGGGGTTGTGGTGGACCAATAGTATAACGGAGGATATAAATAAACATTTTTGAATAGTAAAGAGATATTTTTTACCCTTCTCCGTAATATAATTGACATTGCACTATATTGCTTCACACACCATAGCAAACAGATTAATTAGGGTAGTATATTTCTGTTTTCGAAAATACAAATGAATGAATGGTGTTACTACTTATTTGCATGACATCTCCAAAGTTGCTAATTCCAATCATTGCATACTACTGAATTCGCTAACATCATGCATAACACAAGTATCAAATGATTATTCAAAAATATGTTCTATATCTTCTTTAGTTTATCTTTTATTATTCAGAACATGTTTCATAATCTTATGTAGTATACGCACTAAATAACTCAGGATATATGTGCAACGTAAAATAATGATTCACCTACTTAAACTTAATTTTTAGTCAATTTATACGAAATTATCCTTTACTTAAATTTAAAAAAACAAAAAACTCTTCACTTACGTGCCTCGTCATCTAACCATATTAATTTTGTTCTCTTTACAAATTAGTCTCAATCTTAGTTTTTCTCCATTAAAGCGAAATCGATGTAGAATCTGAACTCTACTTCACCAAATTGTTACATTTTTCAATTAGTCTTTTCCTATTCCGTTTTTCGTAATCTCTTTCTTTATTAGAATTTCGGTGCTATTACTATTTCATCTTCCTAGCCCAAAATCCTACCTGATATTTATCTCTAGCGAAGCTAATTTGTAAGTTCCTTGGTTTTGTTTTCTATGTTCCTTGTTTTTGTTATTTCGTTGATTTTATTATAATTTTATCTTAAATGATTTCTGAATCGTTGTTTACAATTGTTCAACTGAGATATATTCTCTGACATGGTTAGAATTTGGAGATAACTTGCGTTAAATGAATTTCAATTTCACAGCTTGATTAGAGTTTACTTGAAATTGCTTTTTTCTGCCTTACTTTTTAAAGTTTCCTGGTAGCCTCTGTTTACTGTTATTGCTTCAATATATAAATATAACTTTCACCGAAAATGCTTCATAACCTCCATAATCCCTTCTTTTAATTATGATTTAAATGGTTAGCATGGTAACACTGAATCAAGGAACCACAGTTTGTGGTGTGTTTATGGAGAAGACGGGATTAACATTCCTTAGCAATGTTGTGAAGGACGTTGAATCTTGTATAACAGATAAACGAATTATTAGAAGAAATATTTCCCGATGAAGGAGCTGCAGAAGAAATCAAACGGATATCGGAAAGAAAAAATCTTGAAAAAAATCATCTCGTATCTTATTGATCAACATGTGAAAGATGAAAAATTCCGAAAGAATCCATATATTTGCGAACAAGCTATTGACTATTTTTTATTATTTGCTACCAAAGGCTGAATGAACCAATGGCTTTAGAAGTTGTTGTGTTCCTCTCAAACGGAAAAGACGACAAACAAATTATACAAGGAAAAACATTGAGGAATAGTAAATGGTAATGGATTTTAGACTGATGAAAATCGCAAAAAATACTAGAGCCTCCCATCAAGAATATCCTTACTTTTGGTCATTTCTAATGGAAATACTAATGTTGCACCTTAGTTCCTATACTACCTTTGTACGATGTATCTCTATTAAGTTATTTTACAACGGTTAGATCAGTAGTATTTATCTCAAATTTCCCTGTACTCTTGGTTTCGATGTATGTAAAATGCATATATATTGAAATATTAACTTAACATATTTTTACCCAAATTTTATTCTTTACTACATTGTTGTCTTATAAATTGTTGTAATAACCTTTCTGTTGCTGCTATTGTGAATCTCTGTGCGACCATGTTATATAGAAATTTCTTCCCTTTAAATTATTAAAGCATAGCAACGACAAAACAAGTGTTGACGATGGTTTGTATGGCGTTGTATTAAAATACTTGTGGAATTTTATCCTTATAAGGAAATTTATGAATCTGTTTGTAAATTATTTTTCAACACCCACATTTGCAAGTATCTTAGTTAAACTTATTACTTCTATAAAACTATTAGATTACTCTTTTATTTTATAAATTTACTCATTCCCACGCTTCACAATAAGTGTCCAAATCAAAGTATGTTATGTTCTTGCTTAGTTCTAATCATTTTTGTATGTGTCCATATAACTCGTGTAAAGAAGCTTAATTCAATAAGCCAATTTTGATTAATGGCATCAGACATATGTCGTATGCTCATGGTATTATAATAGTCTCCGCTTAATATTTTGCAAAGTGAAAGTTAAAAAATTTAGAGACCTACTGTATAGTTAATCTACAATGACCAAACCCATTATAGGTACATCGTCAAACCCATTATGTCATTTAAGCTTTTCTTATTTTCTTTCTTTCCCTCTATATATAAGTAAATATTTACTTTTTTGTTTACAAATACCAATAAATTTTCACATATTTTTATTTACTTGAATAGGTTAAATTTTGAAAAAAAATGCGCCCATCATGCTACTTAGAAATTGGACCCTTCAAATGGATTATTCAATGGTACAAGGATGGTCCGTAGAATATTTGACAACAATGTCATACATGGCGAAATTACAACGGGTTAATCTGCTAAGAAGCATGCGTTTATTCCAAGAATTCAACTTACTCCCCCTGAAAATAAAGGATATCCTTTCAAATTCGTGCGGAAACAATTTCCTATACGCTTATGTTTTGCAATGACAATAAATAAAGCACAAGGTCAACAATACCCAATGTTCGATTGTATCTACCACAACACTGTGGACAACTTTATGTTGTACTTTCAAGAGGGATATATCAATGTCGACAACAGTCTGATTGTGACAGAACAACTAAAACGGATGGAAGAAAAATACACAAGGAATATCGATTATAAGGAAGTATTAGGTGAGATATACTTAGTTATAAATTTTTAACCTCAAGTTCATAAATAAATATGCAAATCACATGTATCTAATCACACTTTTATTTTTCATTTTTGTAGATTCGGACTAATAATTCAATTGACGACGATCCCCAATGATGATTCACAAAAAGTTATACTATATTCTTTCATGTAAACTTACATACTAAAAACTTTATTTTAACATTTTTAATATCAATTTACAATAAAGTGTATTAATGAGCTCGATAAACATGTGCAACGCACGTGCTGAGAAACTAGTACTTAAAAATATTATTATCCCGTACGCATAAGCTTCAAATACAAAAATTCTAGTTGTGCCTCTGGTACCTATGTACCCTCTGGTACTCCAGTAGGGAAGCAGGGGAAGGTGGACAAATGGCAGGGCATGTTCTTTTTTATTCATGAAAGGTTAAGATTGACGCCGTAATACGGTAGCCTTGTACACAAAATATCCCGCATTCAAGTAGAATCCGAGTAAGGGACGCACCATAAAGGGGTGTGAGGTAGCCTAGCCTGATACAAGTATTAATGGCTGATTTCATGACTCGAACTAGTAACCTATAGGTTACACGGAGACCTATTAGCCAGACTAAGTACATAAAAGAGCCCATAAAGAAATTCGGGATGTCCAATGCCAAAGATATAGGGACTCCCATGAGTCCTTCAACCATCCTTGATGAAGACAGAAACACTAAGAGTGTTGATGAAATAAAGTATCGAGGTATGATTGGATCCCTACTCTATCTTACTGCCGGTGGACCTGATATCATGTTTAGTACGTGTTTGCAAGTGTGCAAGGTATCAGTCAGCTCCCAAAGAGTCTTATTTAACTGTTGTTAAACGAATTATTAGATATCTGATAGGAACAGTCGACTATGGACTATGGTATGAAACTTAGATGTCTTTGATCTCAAAGGTTTCTCAGATGCAGATTTTATAGGAGATAAAATTGACAGAAAAATCACGAGTGAAGTCGATTTCTTATGGACGCACTATAAGTTTAAAGTCTACGAAAAATTCTCATTATGATGTTTTCTTTGTGTTTGAAACTCAAAAACTTCTCTCTCTATTTGCCACTGTTGGTGACACTATTTATGAAGAGCCTATGTGTATGTTTTACGCAAACTTGTTTGTGAATGACAGAGATGATTTGGAATTCATGATTCTGGGAACTCGCATCATTCATGACTCTTATCAGTTTGAAAAGATTTTTGCAACTAAGTTTCTTGGATATAGTTTCTTTATACAACATTCGTGGTCTGATGATTTTGAAGTGCCTTTTGAGGAAGCAAAAAGTGTTCTGTCTCGAAGTACCCCCCCCCCCCCAGAACCCCCCACCCCCAATATAGGTCCTAAAAAAAATTGAAATTTGAGCATCATGTACTAGCCCACATTATTGCTATCACCTTGTTACCTCGCACTGGGTCTCTCGGCACCTTGTATATTAGAAATGTGTTTGTTCTGTACTGCCTTGTGAATGGAAAATGTCACGACCCATTTTCACAATAGGTCATGAGGGCGCCTGACACCCTTGTCAGGCAAGCCATTGCAGAAATATTACTAAAATAAACATATTGTTTTTAATTAGAATAAGTGGAATAAGCACTCAACTTGAAATTTAAAACCAGGAGAGATAAATACTATAATAAAATAGTTACACAACCCCAAAATAATCGTCTACCAAAGTGTGTGCCAGAACCTGGTGTCACAAGCTACGGGCAACTAGTAGAATATACAACCCAAATGAATACCACACTACCCTACTGTCTGGATCAGAATAGACAGAAAATAACAATACAAAAGAAGGACTTCTTCGGCTGCGGATCGTCATGGAAGGAAAGCAGCTCACCGTAGATGTCCCAAGTCTGCCCACGAATGCGCACCAAAGAAGTAACCGGATCCACCTGCCTCAGACCCTGTACATTTAAGTACATAAACGTAGCATGAGTACATAAACAATATGTACCCAGTGAGTATCCCGCCTAATCTCGAAGAAGTAGAGACGAGAGGTTGACTTGATACTCACTAGGGTCAGATAATATTATAAGTGTAAGTTTAACAATGAGAACTCTTTAATAGGCAACAGTTTACAACAAGGCATATAAGTCATATTCTCGCTAAGATTTCCGATTAATCAATTACTTCAGTTACAATTATCAATTTCTTTCGAGTTATGAAAAGAAACAGTTCTAATATTTAGCACTCTCAGGCAAAGCTATATAAGCATGCGCAAATATGCCGAGGCGACGGCCCGATCCAACATAAATAAACTGTGCATTTGCTGAAGGTCGACGGCGCGCCTATAGATGTATCTATTCGTACCCAGGCGATCGGCCGATCCACAAATAAGTAGAAATATCAAGTATACACACAAGGCACATCAACAGTCATAATGCCAAGCAAGACTTCAACAATTATACAAGTACGTCCTTAATCCCTTTTTAAATCTCTAGCATATCCTAGGTGATCATGGTAACAAGATAATATAGAGAATCATGTAAAATAAGCATGATGTGGGTCCTAAACTTCCCGGACCATTAACATAGTAGTAGCTACGCACGGACTCTCGTCACCTAGCGCGTGCCTAGCCCCCGCATTTAGCAACAATTACTCAATTATTAATCCTAGGGGGACAGTTCCCTCTCACAATGTTAGAAAGGAGACTCACCTCGCTCCAAAGCGCGCTCCCAATATCAAGAACAAGCCCAAGCTCTTAATTCGAAGCCAAACGATCGCAAACTAGTTAAAATAGGTAAGAACTAGTCAATAAAGGCTTAAAAGTCCTAATTCTAACTATTTAAGTAATTTTCCAACCTTTCCCACAAGTTTCCTAAATTCCGACCCCGGGCCCACGTGCCGGGTTCCGAGATTTTTCGAAGGGAATTGTTCTCTACAACCTAAGGATCAATAATATATAAATTCTAGCCCATTTCATAACAAATTACATGATAAAATCTTAGTTTTATTAAAACCCTAGGTCTAGCTCTAACCCTTTGATTTCACCTAATTTTTAGTGTTTAATCTACCTAATATACATGTATTTAAACTAAGGATGAATGAGGATTACTTACCTTACAATGCTATGCGGAAACCCTCTCTTTGGAAGCACCAAAATCGCCCTAGTGTGGAGTTGTGAGTGAAATAAATGACCTTGAGCTCGAATTAAAGAGCTCACTGCCCAGCGGTTTCCGCTTCTGCGGTTTGGGGACCGCATCTGCGGTCCCGCTCTTGCGGAAGGGAGGCCGCATCTGCGGCTCTGGGCTTTAAGCGACTGGACCGCTTGTGCGGTCTGAAGGGCGCTTCTGTGGAACCACTTCTGCGGTTTGGGCTGCTTCTGCGGTTCTGGCCCAATTTGGCTGGACCGCTTCTGCGGTCGAATTTCCGCTAAAGCGGAACCGCTTCTGCGGTTTCATGACTGCTTCTGCGGTTTTCCCCTGGGCCTGCCCTTGGCCGCTTCTGCGAAGGCCTGACCGCATCTGCGGTCCCGCTTCTGCGGCCCTAGAACCGAAGATGCGGTTATGACAGAAGCAGCAGTTCAGCCTCTTCTTCAATTTTTAACTTCACTCGAGCCTCGATCATTTGACGCTCGGGGCTCCCGGGCCCCGCCCGAACATACTGACAAGTCTAATATCACTAGGCGGACCTATTCGAACCCTTGGAACTCCTAAAACAATGCTAAATCTCATAATCACACCCTAAAACCAAATGAATCAAACTATTGAATCTTCAAGTTCTTAATTCTCCTCTAACGGGTCAAAACGCCCTTAAACTACTCTGATTGACACCAAATTTTACAGGCAAGTCTTAAACGACATTACGGACCTGTACCAAGCTTCGGAACCAAAATCCGAGCCCGATACCTAGGGAATCAATGATTACTTAGTTTCTTTAATTCCTTAAAGCTTCAATTAAACAATTTTAGATAAAAATTCATTACTCGGGCTAGGGACCTCGGAATTCGATTCCGAACACACGCCCAGGTCCCATATTTTCCCACGGACCCTCAGAAATTGTCAATTCACGAATCCCGGCCCGTTTTCCCAAAATGTTGATCAAAGTCAAATTTGGTCTTTTTAAGAAATCCTAAAGAAGTAAATGGGCATATTTTTACTCAAAACCCTTCCAATCCCGAACTAATCGCTCCCGCAAGTCGTAAATTAGTTAAAGCAAGTACGGGAGGCTTTATTTAGGGGAACGGGGTTCTAAAAGGCAAAACGACCGGTCAGGTCGTTACATTCTCCACCTCTTCAACAAACGTTCGTCCTCGAACGGACATAGAAAAGTACCTGGACTACTGAATAAGTGGGGATATCTGCTCCGCATGTCCTCCTCGAACTCCCAGGTCGCCTCCTCGACCGGTTGGCCCCTCCACTGGACTCTCACCGCAGAAACTTTCTTGGACCTCAGTTGGCGATCCTGTCTATCAATAATAGCAACTGGCTCCTCCTCATAGCCCAAGCTCTCATCTAGCTGAATGGTGCTGAAGTCCAACATGTGGGATAGGTCGGCATGATACTTCCAAAGCATCGAAACATGAAAGACTGGGTGAACTCCTGATAAACTATGGGGTAAGGCAAGCTCATAAGCAACCTCCCCAACTCTCCTCAACACCTCAAAGGGGCCAATAAACCTTGGGCTCAACTTGCCCTTCTTCCCGAACCTCGTAATGCCCTTCATGGGCGAGACTTTCAAGAGAACCTTCTCGCCCACCATAAATGATACATCCCGTGCCTTCTGATCCGCGTAGCTCTTTTGTCTGGACTGAGCTGTGCGAAGCCTCTCCTGAATCAACTTTACCTTATCCAAGGCATCCTGTACCAGATCTGTGCCAAGTACCTTGGCCTCACCAGTCTCAAACCACCCGATAGGAGAACGACAACGTCTACCATATAAAGCCTCGTATGGGGCCATCTCTATGTTGGACTGATAGCTGTTGTTGTATGCGAACTCTGCTAGAGGCAAGAACTGATCCCACTGCCCTCAAAAATCAATCGCACATGCTCTAAGTATATTCTCCAAAATCTGCACCGTCCGCTCCGACTGTCCGTCAGTCTGAGGATGGAATGCTGTGCTAAGCTCTACACGAGTCCCCAACTCGCTCTGCACGGCTCTCCGGAAATGGGAAGTGAACTGAGGGCCTCTGTCTGATATGATGGACACCGACACACCATGCAATTGGACTATCTCCCGAATATAGATCTGAGCATACCTCTCTGCTGTATAAGTAGTCACCACTGGAATGAAATGGGCCGACTTGGTCAACCTATCCACAATGACCCACACTGAATCAACCTTCCGCAAGGTCCGCGGTAACCCAACTACGAAGTCCATAGTAATGCGCTCCCACTTCCACGCTGGTATAGGCATCCGCTGAAGTAGGCCGCNATACACCGCAGCTGCATGGCCTAGAGCCTAAGCAGTAGGGGTCTGGGCCCCCCTCTTGCCTGTGAAGTGGCTGGGTCTGCTGGAAATAACCCAGCCTGAGTCATAGTATCCATGAACCGTAGCATGCGGCCCATGACCTACTGAAATCCCGGTGCTGTCATGAAATCCGCCGGGGCAGGCTCAGCTGCGGGCACCTCGCCCTGCTCCTCAATAATAGGGTCCTCCACAGGATTTGCTGGTGGTGCAACTGGAACAGCTCTGGAACGCCCTCGTCCCCTACCACGGGCCGGTCCCTCCCCCGGCCTCTACCTCGGCCTCTAGAAACGGGGGGAGCAGCTCCTCCCGGGTCCGGAACGTCAGCGGTACGAGTTCTCACCATCTGTGAGAGAATAAAAGAGGGAAATTTAGTACTCTAAGCAATGCACGATAGGAAATGAATAAAGAGTAGTCTTTCCTAATACCCTATAGCCTCTCGAAGATAAATACAGACGTCTCCATACCGATCAACAAGACTCTATCAGGTTTGCCCATAACTCGTGAGACCTACGTGAACCTAGTGCTCTGATACCATGTTGTCACGACCCATTTTCACAATAGGTCATGAGGGCGCCTGACACCCTTGTCAGGCAAGCCATTGCGGAAACATTACTAAAATAATCATATTGTTTTTAATTGGAATAAGTGGAATAAGCACTCAACTTGAAATTTAAAACCAGGAGAGATAAATGCTATAATAAAATAGTTACACAACCCCAAAATAATCGTCTACCAAAGTGTGTTCCAGAACCTGGTGTCACAAGCTACGGGCAACTAGTAGAATATACAACCCAAAAGAATACCACACTACCTACTGTCTGGATCAGAATAGACAGAAAGTAACAATAGAAAAGAAGGACTTCTTCGGCTGCGGATCGTCATGGAAGGAAAGCAGCTCACCGTAGAAGTCTCAAGTCTGCTCACGAATGCGCACCAGAGAAATAACCGGATCCACCTGCCTCAGACCCTGTACATTTAAGTACAAAAACGTAGCATGAGTACATAAACAATATGTACCCAGTGAGTATCCCGCCTAATCTCGAAGAAGTAGAGACGAGAGGTCGACTTGATACTCACTAGGGTCAGATAATATTATAAGTGTAAGTTTAACAATGAGAACTCTTTAATAGGCAACAGTTTACAACAAGGCATATAAGTCATATTCTCGCTAAGATTTCCGATTAATCAATTACTTCAGTTACACTTATCAATTCCTTTCAAGTCATGAAAAGAAACAGTTTTAATATTTAGCACTCTTAGGCAAAGCTATATAAGCATGTGCAAATATGCCGAGGCGACGGCCTGATCTGACAGAAATAAACTGTGCACTTGCCGAGGGTCGACGGCGCGCCTATAGATGCATCTATTCGTACCGAGGCAATCGGCCCGATCCACAAATAAGTAGAAATATCAAGTATACACACAAGGCACATCAACAGTCATAATGCCAAGCAAGACTTCAACAATTATACAAGTACGTCCTTAATCCCTTTTTAAATCTCTAGCATATCCTAGGTGATCATGGTAACAAGATAATATAGAGAATCATGTAAAATAAGCATGATGTGGGTCCTAAACTACCCGGACCATTAACATAGTAGTAGCTACGCACGGACTCTCGTCACCTAGCGCGTGCCTAGCCCCCGCATTTAGCAACAATTACTCAATTATTAATCCTAGGGGGACAGTTCCCTCTCACAAGGTTAGAAAGGAGACTCACCTCGCTCCAAAGCGCGCTCCCAATATCAAGAACAAGCCCAAGCTCTTAATTCGAAGCCGAACGATCGCAAACTAGTTAAAATAGGCAAGAACTAGTCAATAAAGGCTTAAAAGGCCGAATTCTAACTATTTAAGTAATTTCCCAACCTTTCCCACAAGTTTCCTAAATTCCGACCCCGGGCCCACGTGCCCGGATTCCGATATTTTTCGAAGGGAATTGTTCTCTTCAACCTAAGGATCAATAATATATAAATTCTAGCCCATTTCATAACAAATTACATGATTAATTCTTAGTTTTATTAAAACCCTAGGTCTAGCTCTAACCCTTTGATTTCACCTCATTTTTAGTGTTTAATCTACCTAATATACATGTATTTAAACTAAGGATGAATGAGGATTACTTACCTTACAATGCTATGCTGAAACCCTCTCTTTGGAAGCACCAAAATCGCCCTAGTGTAGAGTTGTGAGTGAAATAAATGACCTTGAGCTCGAATTAAAAGAGCTCACTTCCCAGCGGTTTCCGCTTCTGCGGTTTGGGGACCGCATCTGCGGTCCCGCTCCTGCGGAAGGGAGGCCGCATCTGCGGCTCTGGGCTTTAAGCGACTGGACCGCTTCTGCGGTCTGAAGGGCGCTAAAGCGAAACCGCTTCTGCGGTTTCATGACCGCTTCTGCGGTTTTCCCCTGGGCCTGCCCTTGGCCGCTTCTGCGAAAGCCTGACCGCATCTGCGGTCCCGCTTCTGCGGCCTTAGAACCGCAGATGCGGTTATGACAGAAGCAGCAGTTCAGCCTCTTCTTCAATTTTTAACTTCACTCGGGCCTCGATCGTTTGATGCTCGGGGCTCCCAAGCCCCGCCCGAACATACCGACAAGTCTGAAATCACGAGACGGACCTACTCGAACCCTCGGAACTCCCAAAACAACGCTTAATCTCGGAATCACCCCCTAAAACCAAATGAATCAAACTATTGATCTTCAAGTTCTTAATTCTCCTCTAACGGGTCAAAACGCCCTTAAACTACTCGCATTGACACCAAATTTTACAGGCAAGTCTTAAACGATATTACGGACCTGTACCAAGCTTCGGAACCAAAATTCGAGCCCGATACCTAGGGAATCAATGATTACTTAGTTTCTTTAATTCCTTAAAGCTTCAATTAAACAATTTTAGATAAAAATTCATTACTCGGGCTAGGGACCTCGGAATTCGATTCCGGACACACGCCCAAGTCCCATATTTTTCCACGGACCCTCAGAAATTATCAAATCACGAATCCGGGCCCGTTTTTCCAAAATGTTGACCGAAGTCAAACTTGGTCTTTTTAAGAAATCCTAAAGAAGCAAATGGGCATATTTTTACTCAAAAACCCTTACAATCCCCGAACCAATCGCCCCCGCAAGTCGTAAATTAGTTAAAGCAAGTACGGGAGGCTTTATTTAGGGGAACGGGGTTCTAAAAGGCAAAATGACCGGTCATGTCGTTACAGAAAAGATAATGATTGGTTTGCTTGGATGCGTCAATACATGCTTAAAAGCATTAGGGATGTATCTTCTTTCTTTTGCTTACAGTTTACCTCATGGTCTACTAATCTCTCACATTTTGCAAGTCATGAAAGTGGACTTATCTCCCTTTGGCCGTAAGATCACATCCATCACCTATGACAAGATTGCATTTTCTATGATGGGGTACACTCTAGTTGAAGGAACTTGGATCAAGAAAGAGAAAGCCCCAGAATCTACTACTCAACAGGGCATTGGATGAATTAAGTCTGAAGCCAACCAATCCTCTTCCTCAAAACAGCTGCTACAAATGCATCAAAACATTGTATGTACAAGGAATTGCTAATCTCTATGCAGGAACAAGTGAACAAAATCAGGGATGTGACAAAAGAAACTGGAGAAGATGTGGCCAGATTCAAACCACAAAGAGGCAAGGAATCAGGCTATGCAGTATGTCACTGAGCGATTGAACAAAGTCACCAAAGAGATTGATGCTTCTTATGACAGCTTCTGAACCAAAGTGATCAACACTCTAAAATATTTCCTTAATGGAATTAATTGTCTGGTTTGTCTAAACAATTATTTTTTTTGTCTGTTAAAACTTTCTTTTGGTTGTGCTTGATCGGGTGTATGGTCGACTATACCAGCTTTTGCTTAACTATGACAGTTTAGTTGTATATAAATATGTACTGCATGCTTGTTATATTACTATCTGCCAATACTTGTATCTCTCTTCTTGTTCTTTTTGATTGATGTCAAAGGGGGAGAAGAACAAGAGTACAAAAACAAGGGGAGCAGGAATACAACATTGGAAAGGGAAGGAATAAAGCATTGAAAGGGAAGTGTCCCCAAATCCTTTATACTCTTTTTGTTTATTGTCATCATCAAAAAAGGGGGAAATTATTAGGTTTCAGATTTTAATGATAAGACTCTACCAATGTATCTAATATATGTGCAAGTCCACTAACCAAAAATATGGAAGGAAAGTGCACTAGAGGGGGAAGAAACATTTGAAGGTCCAACAGCTAAGTCACTCAAATTTGTCTTCCAAAGGCATACACCAGGACAACCAAAGAAACAAGGAAGGAAAAAGAATCAAACCAATGCGTAAAATTAGTGGAAAACTCAAAACTTAATGATTGGGGAGATTAAAATAGACCCAACATATCAAGGATGAATCTGGTTTTACTTCACATGCTGCACTCATGAGGCTATCCTTGGGCCCTACTCTAAGAAATAATGTCTCAAAAGAAAAATCACATCATTAATGATTTTTCAAAAATATCGGATAAAGAAATCAGTAACTATCAAGCACTATTAAAGAAGTCAAGGAAGGATGAGGGAAAGTACATAGCTTTCATACAAGTTTTTAGTCTTTCTACTTCTTACAAAACACTGTATTCCAAAGCTTACTAGTGCATCAAAAGATAGAGAAAAAAAAGAAAGTTATTGAAAAATTATGTCAAGAAATCAGTGTAACTCGTTTGTGGTAAACATGAGAAAACCACTCTCATATTGTAACTGTTCGATTGAAGTTCTAAGAGAACCCTTGTGACCCAAGGGAACTGGATGTAGGTACCCCACCGGTACACGAACCAATATAAAAATCTCTGTCTCTCCTGTTCATTTTTATTACTTGCCTTTATTTTATTTGGTATACTAAACACTGTATGCAGAATCTCAATAGTCAACTAAGAGCAAAGTTAGTCGACTAAAAAGGATATTTGCAATTCTTCCCCTCCCCCTCTTGTACTTTCAGTACACCCGTCTCATAAATAAAGAAGTTATGCCGCCTCTCGAATAGCCTTCAAGAGAAGTTATCAAAACAGAAAGAGAAAATGGTAAAAGAAAAAAAAGATAAAGATAAGATAAAATATTACTTGTCTATAGAAGTTTTAATTTTTGAAATACAAAAGAAAATTAATATAAAATAATAAAAAATACAGCAGTTGTTGTAAACTTGTATTACCTTCCATTTCAATTCACATAACCTATTTCTTTTTTTAATTCATTTAAATAAATAATTATTTCTATATTTGAAAAATTAACTTCGAACTTTCTTTTTATCCTTAATAAAAATTTATAACCACATAAATATTACGAGATTTAAGGCCACAAGTTTCAAAATCTTAATAATAATAATATTATGTCATTCATGCTGAATTAAATAAAGGGCAGTCTGGTACACTAAACTCTCACTATGTGTGATATTGGGGAAAAAGGCGGACCATAAAGGTCTATTGTATGTAATCTTATTTTATATTTCGGTAAAACTGTTTCTACGACTCGAATACGTAAACTTTGGGTCACGTGGCAATGCTGAATTAAATGTATTCATAAAAATTAAGGCCCCGTTTGGCCATGAGTTTTGCCAAAATAAATTTGAGATTTATTTTCAAAACTCATGTTTGGCCATAAAATTTGCCCATATTTTGGCCAAATCCTAAATCCCAACTGATTTTGGGCTAAAATCCCAAAACTTGGGAATTGTATATATGTTTTTTCCAAAATAAAGTTGGAAAGTATATTTTGAAAACGTATGTCCAAACACATTTTTATCTTCAAACCAAACTTCACCCAAATTAAATTTTTTAAAATAAATTCGGAATCTATGACCAAAACGCTAGCTAAAAGTAAAGGAGTATTACATTTTGAGATTGTGGTAGTGACCCACAGATATTGCAAAAGCTTGTTGGCTTGCAGAACCATGATTTACAAGCCCACATCCACTTACCCTTTTTGGATAAAGAGATGGGTTTCTCTTTATAGAAAGAAAAGAAATATGCAACTGACCGCCCTTGCCTCCACAAAGCTTCACAATTTAGAACAAAAATATTTGAAAGAAAATCAAAAGAACTAAACGGATAAAGACATGATATGGGAATACGAGAAACCTTATCCTGTCTTCATCATTTCACGTCATCCTCATTCCAACCCAAAAACTCTTGCGTCTGTTCCAACGGCAACCACTACAAGATAAAATTGACACCATCAAATTAAATAGTCTAATCTTGAAAATTATAGATAAAAGTGATAATATAGTTTGAGATATTATAAAGTAATATTAAATAATTTAAAACTTTGAGATAAGATCTGTCTGATTCAAAAAAAATCAAGCACATATATAAAAGGGGCCTGGTCGAATATACTTATATATAATTAAAAAAATATATCCTTTTTAGCAGTTAAATTAAATATCCTCCCACAAATATTATCGGTTAATTAAAATATATTTTGGTTATTACTCAATTGGTTGGTAACTTACGGATAAGTTATTTTTTTTCATCCTCAGCCTCGTTGATGAATATCAAAACAGGCGTTCAACGTTCTATATATACCAAAACTAAGAACTATCATTTCCTATTCCCCACTCCTTCAACTAAATATCTACACTAGGCAAGAACTTTTGTACTATTAGATATTCATAATCAAGACAAAAAAGAAAGGAAAAAACCAATGTTGGCGATATTTCACAAGGCATTTGCGCATCCACCAGACGAGCTACATAGCCCTTCGTCTAAAAGATGTTTGCTACCTGAAGAAACTCTTGAAAAATTCGTCTCATCTCACCCCTCAAATACCTCTTCTGTAAGCTTTGGAAATGCTGCTGCTCTTGCCTTTGTTCGTCCTCACTGCACTTCCTTGCTTCATCAAACACAAAGGTAACTACTCTCTTCGTTCCAATTTATGTAACACTGTTTGATTCGATAAGAAATTTTTAAATTTTTTGATCTTAAATATGTTATACTCCTATATTTATGTGGCTATAAATACTTTTCATTAAGGTTAAAATGAAAATTTTTAACCTTTTTGGGAATAAACTAACATAAACTGGAAAGTTAATTAGACTGCTAATTTTTAGTGTTTCCCACTAAAGTATACAGTTTTTTTATTTCATGTTTATTTCGTATAATATTGAACTGGGATGAGTCTAAATGGACCGACATGGACAGTGAATATGGCCCGAATTTTCTTGGAATTGAAGCGCAGTTATTGTTGTTGTAGGTTGTTTTGTGGGTATGAAGATATATACTGCTTGTTTTTGGGGAGCTTGAACAACTTATGCGCACAACTAAAACAATATGGGCTATCAAAAGGTACAAATGAAGCCATGCTAGTAATAGAAGCCTACAGAACATTGAGGGACAGAGGACCTTATCCAGCTGACCAAGTTATTAAGGATTTTGATGGGAGCTATGCCTTTGTAATCTACGACAGTAAGACTGGAACTGTATTTGTTGCCTTGGTTAGTATTATACTTGTTCTAATTTTGTGCAAATCATTTACATTTACCAGAGTTAAAAGGAAACTGTTAATTGCAGGGTTCAGATGGTGGAGTGAAGCTGTTTTGGGGTATTGCTGCTGATGGATCTGTGGTGATTTCTGATGATTTGGAGGTTATTAAAGCTGGATGTGCCAAGTCATTTGCACCCTTTCCCACAGGTAACATCTACAAGGAATTTGACACCAGAGTCTATATAGTAACGTACGCAGGATTTTGTGCAAGATTAGTATAAGTTTGTGATTATACTACTTCCTATCCTCAAGTAATATTTATATTGTGGTGTTGGCTTACTGTATATATTCACATTTTAAAGAAAAAATATTTTGGTCGGGATGACACCTTTTATTCAGATGTGGATCTAGGATTTCAAGAGGATAGATGCACTATTATGGAAAGGTGGATCTAAAATTAATATTTGACGGGTTTAACTTTAGGCTCTTACCATGAATCCATTACACTTTTGAAATTATAGGTTCAACATTATTATCTTTTAAAAAATTTGTGATTTATATATATATATATATATATATACACACACACACTTAATGTCGGAAACAAGACTGTCCAACCCGGAATGGGATTTAAACCACCAATTTCACTTGTGGAGGTGCACCCAATAATTATTTTACCATAGGAGTCTTTGAGCTTGAGTGCACACATGTATATTTAAATAATTTTTTAAGAGATATAATATTGTTATACATGGTTTAGGGAGAGAAGAATGAATTCACGTGAACACATATCCCTTATCCTAAATACGCCCCTGCACTTATTAAAGGGTGTCTCCGCCACTAAGTCATACGCGGAATCATTGCTTAACATGGCAGTTTCTTGAATTCTGTTTGGTTAGTTGATACATTTCTCATTTTTTTGGTGAATGAAATGCACAGGTTGTATGTTTCATAGTGAGAAAGGGCTAATGAATTTTGAGCATCCAATGAACAAGATGAGGGCAATGCCAAGGATAGATAGTGAAGGGGCAATGTGTGGAGCTAATTTCAAAGTGGATATGTATTCAAGGGTTAATAGCATTCCCAGAGTTGGAAGTGAAGCTAACTGGTCTGATTGGAATACCTCTTACTAAAAACCATTTTGCATTTCTCCAAATGGACACCATATTTAATTTGGTCATCTTTTGAGCTGTCCTTTGTGTTTTTGGTTCCCTTTTTAGTGTCCTTTAGCTTGGTGTCTTCCTTTACTTTGTGTACCAATGTATATATCTCTTTTCCTGAAAAATAAATGAAAACATCAACAAGGATTCAGCTTTTGAAAAGTTTATATACTCGCTGTCAACTTGGCTAGGATATCTGTTGATCAGTATGAATTTCGGAGAATAGATGATTAATCGCCGCCTCCTTGTCCTGAAACATCTCTTTATTGAATATTTACTCTACTTATGTGTCATCTCTATCTTCAAGAACAATTACTATTAAGGGTAAAATGAGGAAAAAAATAATTGATTGTCTTGTACTTCTAAAATGACAAAAAACTTGAGACAACTATTTTTAGAAATCACGACTAATAGTTTAAGACAGAGGGAGTATCTTGGAAAAGCGTATGACAGAGAAAATTTAGTAAAGGATGGATACAACTACTCCTCAAGCAAGTCGGCGGTCGACTATATAAATCCTCAATTACCATGTTGCTTCAACTAAATTCATCTTAATTCCATATTGGAAGTAAATTGGAGTGATGTTTTTTATTCCTAACTCAGAACCTTACAACACAACAACCTTTTTCTACAACAAAACAGAATTTCAATTCAAATCCTCACTCATGAACTCTCTTTTCTTCTTTGCCTTAGCAAATGTTAAGTTCAGTCCGAAAAATCTAAGCCAAACCGACGAGTTTCTCACTGACTTCCCACACTTTACGCGCTTTCTCTGCATCACTTGCTTCTTGTGACAGCTGATTTTCAAAAGAAGAAGAATTCTTGTTCCAGCTCCAATAGACACCTGATTTTGTAAGGCTTGGATCACTTACAACCTGTATAAAAGGAATAAACAACATCTTAGGTTAATCTTTTTTCTTGTTAAGGTTAGGCCGTTTTCTTTTCTTTCTAGTAGGACTAGGCTACCGTTAATTATTACTCCATCTGTTTCATTTTATATGACATTCTTTTCTTTTAGTCTATACCCGTCTATACTGGAAACTCTTTTATTATAATTTCCTATTTTACCCTTAGTGACATGATTTTAGTGAAATTCTTTCTATATTGGAAACTCTTTCTGTAAGGGAAGCTTCGAGTGCAGTAGCATAGGTGGTTCACTTTAAGTGGTGTTCGAATTCCAAGTGTGGCATTCTTGCAATTCCTTGTATTCTCTTATTAGAATTTCTGGCTTCGCTATTGCCGGTGATTATTACCTGTGCGAGTCTCTTTCCAGCTTCTGTCTCAGAGACGAATCCCTTGGTAATGTACTTCTGGAATGGAGGGAAAAGTAGTCTAAACAATGGAATATGCTCCCTGAAAAGCCCTGTTGTTGCTATGCAGCCTGGGTATAAAGAGGCAAATGTAATGCCAGTGTCCTCGTGGTATCGCCTGTGGAATTCCTGCATCGTGAGCATATTGCAAACTTTGCTGTCTTTATATGCTTTTGCACCATCAAAGTCTCCACCATCGATCATGGCTGAGCTGTTAAGCCCGTCAAGTCCTCTTGCCAATCCCCTCAAGTCCCCAAGGTTTGCTTTTGGAGGCACATTTCCAGCCAAAGTATTTGTGTTTCCTGAAAAGTGAGTTCAGTAACAAAGTTTAGTCTCCCACCGGAAAGAGTAGTAAATTCATATTCTCAATCCAATTTACTTAGTGAGTAGTTGCATTTACTGGCGGATTCAGAATTTAGACACTGTGGGTTTTGAAATGCATATCTAACTTTATCTGTACTTGTTTTTGGCACACATATATATAGGTTTCGAGATGGGGAGCCTTAGTGTAACTGCTAGAGTTGTTGCCATGTGACCAGAAGGTCACGGGTACGAGCCGTGGAAAGAGCCACTTGCAGAAATGCAGGGTAAGGCTACGTACAATAGACCCTTGTGGTCCTGCCCTTCTGCAAACCTTGCACATAGCGAGAGCTTAGTGCACCGGGGTGCCCTTCCTATATATAGGATTCAACTCAGAAACACTGGATCCTACTGAACCCGTGAACCCATTGTTGGATCGGTCATTGGTTGCTTTAGTTACCTGTAATGGAACCAACAATGATGAGTCTCTTTGAAGGGTAATCAGACTGTTTCAAATCATCAAGCAACAATCTTGAAAGGAGGAAGTGACCGAGGTGGTTAGTCCCAACACCTAGCTCAAATCCATCAGCAGTGAAAGAAGGCTCTTTAGCAGTTGGTTGATAAACTGCTGCATTGCAAACCAATACATCAAGAGGACGGCCTGATCTCCGGAAGTTATCGACAAACTGGCGAACACTGTCGAGGGACGCAAGGTCTAAGTGCATTATGGTGTAGTTCTCCTTAGGCATGCCTGCTGATTTTGCTGCTCTTTCAGTTTTTAGAAAGTCTCTACATGCCATAATCACATGCCATTTTCCTGTCTCAGCTAGTGCTTTTGCTGTGGCTAGGCCTAATCCTGAAGAGGCTCCAGTAATTACTACACACCCTTTTCTTAAAGTTTTCTTTCCTGACACTGTGGCATTGGTAACACCTGGAGTTGCAACCATTGTCTCAGCTCTAACAGCTCCATGGGACAACCTTCTTTGGCTCTGCACCAAATTCAAACCTCAGTAACAATCTGGAATGAGTTAATCTCACGTATGATCACGGAACTTATTATTACAACAACAACAAACTCGGTGTAATCCCACAATATGGGCCGGGTCTGGGGGATCACTAAATTTATTAATGTAGTAAATAAACTTTAGTTACTTTAATAAGACACAAAATAGTTTTGTGACTTTACCTTATAGTAGGTAAAGTATACTTACTATAATGTAACAAAAGAACAGTACTGTAACTTTCCTGTTATAGTTGGTAAAGTTGAGAGCTCTAAAAGTATTTTAGGAAATGCAGTTATAGTACCTTGACTTTAAATGAAGAGGAGCCAAAATCAGATTTAATATGGTCCGAGAGGGAAATTCCAAAGAGGCTAGAATCCCTCAAAGTTGCACTAGCTTTGCCCTGCAAGATTACAGAATGAGTAATAAAAAAGAAAAAAATTACTCCCTCCGTTCCAGGTTACGTGAATCTGTTTAACTGGGTACTGATTTTAAGAAAAAATAAAGACTATTAAAAATTTGAGATCCTAAACAAGTCAGAAAGTAGTACACAGTATTTGTTTGGTTATAAAAGCTCCTCATTAATGGTAGACTTAAAAGTTTAAACTAAATTGTTTCCAAATTTAGAATAAGTCATTGTTTTGGGAACAGATCAAAAAAAACAGAGAGCACTGTACTAGTTGAAGCTTAGATTTCAGATGCAGACTAAAGAAGTATATATAAAATAACACAAACCTCCTTGGGAATAGAGAAAGCAGAAGGAAGTAGTGCAGCAGCCTGAAGAGCCATGAATATAAGGAATTGAGTTTTACTATCCAAATTGTCAGCTCAAGAATTAAATAATGATTCTTGGACTGGTACTACTGGTAGTGTGAGAGTGGTAAGTATTTGAGCACTTATATATACAGTGAGAATGATGTGGTGTTACACTGATTTGAGAAAAAACAATCTTGAGTATCAATTGGATAAGATAAATTCTTTAAGGAAGTATGTCCCACGACAATTGTAAGCCACCAATCAGGCTTCAATTTTTGGATTTCCTTTTGGTATTTATATGACATAAAATACCCTATTATATAATGTTACCTAGTAAAAAAATAGGATACTATTTGGCTCTATACCCAATGCAATCCACTCCCATAAGGTATGGGCGTCAGCATGGAAAATCTAGCGATGACAGTGGCACAGTGGATAAAGGGCAGTCGGATAAAACTCTATTTGCCACATTGAGTGATTAAATATTGCAGTCATTTCTTTTTCCTAAGTATTATATATTGATGGTGTATAATTTTATACCACTAGGTTAAGTTTAACAGCAACAACATATAATTTTAAGAATAACCTGAAAATTAACCTAGCAAGCCTCCCAATGCCTAGCGCCACGGACGGCCCCGCCGCGCCAAGTGACAAGCGCGCAGGTGCCTCTGCCGCCCCACCGATATCCCTCGCCAGCGCCAAGCCACAGGCAGATGCCAACAGTGCCGCGCGCGCAAACCGTGATGCCAAAGACACTGCTGCTCACAACGGACCTGCTGCTGCCTTATAGAAAACTAAGTCATTTTCATTGTAAATATAGAGTAGTTTTATTTCATGTACTTCCATTATGTTTCTCTAGCTTAGTCAAGTCTAGTCTTGTAGCTTTGGATTATTTTTTTAAGCATTAATTATTAGGGCGGATCAAGCAATCAAAACTTTCTAACAAGCAAACAATTCTCTGTACTGGTGTCTCTCCCCCTCGACACCGCGTTGCTTTTCTGTAATAGCTTTAATTAATGCAATAAAGCTTTCTTTCATTCTTAATTCTCATTTCTGTTCTCTCAATTGCTCTTAACATTGGTTTTTCCGTACGGCAGAGGGGACCTCAGTTGGTGGACAGTAACTGCACTAACATCAGTTGCTTAGCCTTATGTCGCCCTTCCAAGGAATCTCAGGAAGGCGCCGCGTAACAGTTGGTATCAGAGCCTAGGCTCGACATCGGACGAGGGAACGCATTGACATTACCACCATTTTGACCATGGTGAATCATGGGGACCGCATTGCGGCCCTTGAAGGGACGGTTGAGGTATTACGGCCTATCGTGGATACGGTGCCTGAACTAAGAACCAACCTAGTGCAAAGGTTGGACCGCAGAGTGCTCCAGGCCGAAGTTGACATAGAAAACATCAGTCGCGACTCCGAGGGAGACCGGCAAACGGCAGCCACAAAGGCAGCCAAAATTTTTGGGAAATTCGAGGGACTCCAACAGGAGCGCACCTAGGATTTAGCCTACAGGGCACAAGAGGCATACAGGGTGACTGCCATGCAACAAACTATTGACAAATTAATAGACCAGCTCAATGTTGTCAATGCTGCTTTACAAGGCCTACTTCGAGGAGGTGGAAACCAAATCGGGGGCGCTGTGAACCCCACTTCCGCGACACAAAACTGAAAATTCCTGAGCCAAAGCCATACAGTGGAGCTAGGAATGCCAAGGAAGTGGAGAACTTCATCTTTGACGTCGAACAGTATTTCGATGCTGTTGGGGGCCTGGAGGAAGCTAAGAAGGTAGCAACTGCTGCCATGTATCTTCAAGGTGATGCTAAACTCTAGTGGCGGGTGAAGTACGAAGCCATCAGGGCCGGTGAAGATGCTCTCGAGACATGGGCAGAACTGAAGGCAGCCATACGCCTACAGTTCTTCCCTGAAAATGTTGAATACAATGTAAGGAGAAAGCTACGGGAGCTCCGTCAGACCAAATCAGTGCGGGACTACGTATGGGAATTCTCCGCGCTCATGCTAAGCATACGCGACATGGGGGACAAAGACAAGCTCTTCACCTTCCTGGAAGGGTTGAAACCATATGCCCGTGTGGAGCTACAGAGACAAAGGGTAGATACCCTGCCCAAGGCGATCCAAGCAGCTGAATGCCTTGGGTACTATCAAATGGAAGCTCGGAAGGATAGGCCTCAGCCGCCTGCCCGAGCGGGATTCAAAGAGGGCCAGCCTAGCAATGGTGGCCCTAGCAGAAGTGGGGGAGATCGGAGCTCAACCAAATCTAAGGCTCCTTCCTCAGGCAGCAACAATGCTGCGTCAAACAACAATGACCGGGGGAGAAAGCCTCCTTCAGGATGCCGTCATTGCGGCGGACCACATTCGAACAATGAGTGCTCACATGCACAGATGAACGCCCATCAGGCTATTGATGATGGGACTGATGACGACTCAGACGATGCGGACCGAACTGAACCAGTAGGTGCCTTCAATGCAATTGTTGGCTCCATTTCTGAGGCATTAGCGGAGACCAGTGCTGGTATCCGTAAGAAGAAGGACCCATGTCCAGTCACCAAGAAAGGGAAAAAGAAGGCGGATGAGGAGACTCCTCTTAAACAAGAGAGGACCTTAATGTTCGTTGAGATGAAGGTGAATGGCAAGCCCATTCGAGCTATGATAGACACGGGTGCTACCCACAACTACTTAGCCTCGACTCAGGTGGAGCGCCTTGGTCTAGTTGTAGGGAAAGGTAGAGGTAGTGTCAAGGCTATCAACTCACCTCCCCAGCCAGTGGGTGGAATAGCCAAAAAGGTACCGGTGATGCTTGGCCCTTACGAAGGAAAATTCAACCTGCAAATAGTGATCATAGATGACTTCGAGCTGATAGTTGGCCTGGAATTCTTAAGGCAAACCAACATCATGCATGTACCATTTGTAGACATGCTACTGATGATGGGAACCAATAGGGCCAAGCCCTGCATTATCCCGTGCATGCCCATGAAGATGGCCGTTGAGAACATCTCGGCCTTGCAGTTGAAGAAGGGGGTCAAAAGGAATGAACCTACGTTCCTGGCAACCCTCTGCATTGAAGATATAGAACGCTCCTCGGGTCCCATTCCTGAACCCGTGAAGGAGCTACTACTGGAGTTTGAAGATGTCATGCCACAAGACATGCCAAAGCGGCTCCCGCCTAGGCGCACTGTGGACCATGAAATTGAGTTGGTGCCGGGCGCGAAGCCACCTGCCCGGGCGCCTTACAGAATGTCACAACCCGAACTCACCGAGCTTCGGAGACAATTGACGGAAATGCTAGATACAGGGATCATTGTACCCTCCAAGTCCCCATATGGGTCCCCTGTTCTATTCCAAAAGAAACATGATGGCAGCCTGCGACTCTGTGTGGATTATCGAGCTCTAAACAAAATCACCGTGAAGAACAAGTACCCTATTCCTCTAATGGCAGACTTGTTCGATAGACTGGGTGGTGCGACGGTGTTCACCAAGATAGACCTCAAGACAGGTTACTGGCAAGTTCGGATCGCAGAGGGTGATGGACACAAGACGACCTGTGTGACAAGATATGGGTCGTACGACTTCCTGGTCATGCCGTTCGGCTTGACTAACGCCCCAGCTACATTTTGCACTCTGATGAACCAAGTCTTCCGAGAGTACATTGACGAATTCGTGGTGGTCTACTTTGATGACATTGTGGTATATAGCCAAACATTGGAAGAACACCTAGTGCACTTGCGGAAGGTCCTAGCTCGTTTGCGGGAGCATGAACTCTATGCTAAGCATCCAAGTGCTCCTTTGCTCAGAAGCAAATTGACTTCCTCGGACATGTCATCAAGGAAGGGCGTATCAAGATGGACCAACAGAAGATTCAGGCCATCACAGATTGGCCGCCGCCTAAGGATGTCCACGCCTTGAGGGCGTTCCTTGGCCTATGCAACTTCTACCGACGGTTTGTGAATAACTACTCCCTTATCGAAGTGCCATTGACAGAACTCCTCAAGAAGGTCACACCCTGGGATTGGGGACCGAGGAGAGCGGAGGCCTTCAACGCATTAAAAGCGACTATGTCTAGTAGCCCCGTCTTGGCCCTCCCTGATTTGGCCAAGCCATTCGAGGTACAAATGGATGCATCTGACTATGCCCTCGGCGGAGTCTTGCTACAAGAAGGGCACCCTGTATCGTACGAGATTCGGAAGCTGAAGGATGCAGAGCGACGCTATGCCGCCCATGAAAAAGAATTATTGGTTGTCGTCCACTGCTTGCGCCTTTGGAGGCACTATCTGCTAGGGACCCCGTTCGTGGTCAAGACAGACAACACAACTGTCAGCCATTTCATGACCCACCCAAAGCTGAACGGTCGACAGGCCAGGTGGCAGGAACTCCTAGCTGAATTCCACTTCAACCTGGAGTACCGCAGTGGAAAGACCAATCATGTTGCTGATGCACTCAGTCGGAGAGCTGATCTAGCATCGATGTGCCTACTCGCCACCCTAAGGGGGAGCGAAGTAGCCACCTCCATCAAGGACCAGATACAGGATCTACTCACCAAGGATCCGGTTGCTCAGTATTTGGTTGATTTGGTAGGACATGGCAAGAATCGTCAGTCCTACATGGAAGATGGTTTTTTGAAAGTCAAAGGGAACCGACATTATGTTCCGAAAGGAGGAGATCTGCGGAGGACTCTTCTAGCGGAATGTCATGATACTCTATGGGCCAGCCATCCCGGTGAAGAACGCACCATGGCGTTACTTCGTCATGCTTATTATTGGCCCTCAAATGGTCGATGATGTCGCTCAGTATGTGAAGACTTGTCTAGTATGCCAGAAGGACAAGTCAGACCGCTGGACACAAGCGGGACTCTTGGAACCACTAGCTGTCCCAAAGAGACCTTGGGAGAGCGTTTCCCGAGATTTTATCACTGGATTGCCCAAGGTCGGAGATCTCACAACTATCTTAGTTGTGAGATCCACATTTATTGTAGCCCCACAATATATATATCAGCAGAAGATACAGCTCGACTCTTCTTCTCTCATGTCGTCAAATATTGGGGCCTGCCCAAAGACATTGTTAGTGATCGCGACTCACGCTTCACTAGCAACTTTTGGACCCAACTCTTTAAGTGTCTGGGGTCAAAATTGAGTCACAGCTCAAGTTTTCATCCGCAATCTGATGGCCAGACGGAGCGGTTCAATGGTATGTTGGAGGAATATCTCTGCCACTTTGTAACCGGACTGCAGAAGAATTGGGTGAAGCTTCTGGATGCTGCTCAACTGTGTTTCAATTTACAAAAGAGCTCTAGAACGAACAAAAGCACTTTTGAAATTATTACCGGACAGCAACCGCTACTCCCACACACTGTGAATGCACCAAACATGACTATCGAGCTGCTAGCTTCTCAAAAGAGTGGAAGCGGAATCTGGAGAGAGTACGGAGCTATCTTGTCAAAGCTCAAAAGCGGATGAAGAGGCATGCTGATCAGAATCGTTGCTTTGTTGAATATCAGGTAGGAGACAAAGTGATGGTCAAAATCCCAAAACGTTACTTATTTGCGGGGGTCCATGACCCTCGCCTATTGCAAAAATACATTGGACCCTTGTCCATTAAAAGGCGCATTGGGAAAGTTGCATACCGGGTGGATACCCCACCTTGGTGGAAAATTCATCCTGTCTTCCATGTCAGTCTCCTGAAACCTTTTCGGGAAGACACGGAGGATCCTTCAAGGAGCCAGCTCACAATATCCAGTATTCGAGGTCCCAATTCAACCAGGAAAAGGCGTGTTGAAGCTATCCTTGATGACAGAGTGATTTATGCCTCAAGGAAAGATCACCAAGAGTTCTTGGTGAAATGGCAGGGATGTGATGTAGAAGAGAATACTTGGGAGACGGGAACAAACCTCAAAGCCTACAAGAGACTCATTGAAGATTATTTTGCAAGTAAGGCGCCGAGGACGTCGCCAACTCAGGTGGGGGATAATGTCATGGGCGTCTTTCCAGCCATGCCCCATGACCCTTTGGGCGCGCCCCGTGGCGTCCTAGCAAGCCTCCCAATGCCTAGCGCCACGGACGGCCCCGTGGTCTTGGCCGCACCAAGTGACAAGCGCGCAGGTGCCTCTGTTGCCCCATCGATATCCCTCGCCAGTGCCAAGCCGCAGGCAGATTCCAACAGCGCCACACGCACAGACAACACCGCGCGCAGACCGTGATGCCAAAGACAATGCTGCTGACAACGGACCTGTTGTTGCCTTATAGAAAACTATCATTTTCATTGTAAATATAGAGTAGTTTTATTTCAAGTACTTCCATTATGTTTCTCTAGCGTATTCAAGTCTAGTCTTGTAGTTTTGGATTATTTTTTTTAAGCATTATTAGGGGGGATCAAGCAATCAAACTTTCTAGCAAGCAATCAATTCTCTGTACTGGTGTCTCTCCCCCTCGACACCGCGTTGCTTTTCTGTAATAGCTTTCATTAATGCAATCAAGCTTTCTTTCATTCTCAATTCTCATTTCTGTTCTCTCAAATGCTCTTGACATTGGTTTTCCCGTAAGGCACTGACAATCTAGTCTAGCATATGGAGGGGACCTCAGTTGGCGGACAGTAACTGCACTGACATTAGTTGCTTAGCCTTACGTCGCCCTTCCAAGGAATCTAAGGAAGGCGCCACGTAACAATTCACATGTATTCGCGCCAATTATTCATAAATACATCAATAAAAAGCGCCTAAAATTAGGGCAGTCCAGCTGTACGCGCTTGTATTTACATGTATTCGCGTTGCTGTATTCATGAACAGCAGTAAAAAGCGCTTAAAAGCAGGGCAGTCCAACTGTATGCGCATGTATTCACATGTATTCGCGCCATGTATTCATAAATACAGTAACATCAATTACCTTAAAAATAGGTATGTCCAGCTGTCTAAGAGAGAGGAAAAACATAAATAGCGTATTTCATGCCTTATCTCATGTCTCAATGGTAGTATATATCATAAATACTTATTTTGCTATAAACTATAAAAAGTAACAATAGAAAATAATATTTTAAAATAATATTAATTTATAATAAATAGGGTGTATACCTTTGCCATAGGAGGTAAAATCTCCATTAAGTTATTATCATTCATACGATGAGGGCATAACTTTTGTACATGGAACAGTGGAAGGGCAAAAGTGTGTCTACAAATCACGCAGGATTATCTACTCTTTCGTTCTTAAATTTTAGTGGGAGTTCCCTTTCCAAAGTTAATTTGACTGATTCTGGGTTTTAAATTGGATATATTGATCCAGTTTTGAAAACAAGATTTAGATATTATATATATTATAAGCTGCAATTGTTTCTTTCAAATGAAAACATTATTATACTTTCGAAGACATGGTCAAAGAATTAATTTTGTGAGTTTTGAGAAGCGAACTTGGACTAGAATCTAAGATAGGACAAGAGGAATATAAAAAAACAAAATGTCCTGTTGAAAGTAAAGAATAAAAATTTTTAAAGACAACGTGTTATGTGAAGAATGGGAAATGATTCCATGATCAATAATTAAAGAATTCTTTAAACTTTTGCGCAATTTGCTCGTGCTGCAGGATGCCAATTATATTATATATATTTCTGGTACTTTAATTATAGCCATGTGATTAAAACTCTTTTATTTTCTATGTATGTAAGTCCTGGACACTTTTTCCAGTGCGAAAATAAACCACTACATACCGTTTGTACATAACAAAGAAGAGATTCAAGTAAGGCTGCAAAGGATGTGAAAGAAGTTGGATGAAAGAATTACATGAGGTCAGTATTCATACAACTTTAGCTTCTTGCACTTCATTTCAATATGATTTGGTTTTTTATTTATATTTTCAAATTGTCGCAGCTTTTATTGTGAGTAGTATTTTGTATATTTGTTCTTCTTCTTCTTCTTGTTTATTTTTTTTTCTAATTGAAAACGATGATATTGCACATAAGATGGTGAAGGTTCATGCACTTTTTTACAAATGCTAGCACAAAGTAGCAAATCTTTCTTGTTTTATCTTCTCTTCCCACAAACCCTAACGCCATTGTCCTTTTGCCTGCTTGCCGCTTTCCGCTAGAGTTCGCTGCTCTTCGTCAAAAAATCGTCAAAGTTCTCTCCTATGGCGCCTCAACTTCTTTTTTCCATGCACACATGTCATTGTATGCCGTATGTATGTCATTTTATAATTAAAACATACATGACACACTTGACATACAATGTATATTGGTGACATACATAATATAAATCATTTTTATGTCAACGCATGTTACTTGTATGTCGTATGTATATCATGTGACTTACATACAACATACATGTGATATACATACGACATAAAGTAATCACTACAACCATTACTAAAAATAACAATAACTCACACCATAATAATGGAAAGAACATTTACATTAAAAAAAACGAAAGAAGAAGACTCCAGACATATCTCTCCAATTATATATTTCAAATATGGAACCAAACCCAAAAGCTTCGAAAGTCAACAACGGGTTTCAGTTTTCTAGTGTTAATTCGAATTCCACTCCGGGTTTGAAGTCTTCAATCTTACAAATAATCTTGCCTTAACATACTTTCACCCATAATCTGAATTGGGAGCGATAAAGCCTGTCAAAATTGGAGCCTAAAATCAAGGGACACTGCAATATTTTGAAACCTATTTTTATATCAAATAATTATATGAAAGTGGGTATAAAAGGATAATTAGGGATTCTGTTTCGTCATGTGGTGTAAAATTCCCTTCATTTTAACGTACGTCGAACTAAAATAATGTTCAAACTAAAATATAATTCAAATAATTTTTAAATTAATACTAGAAAAAGCACTGGCTCAAGTTGATATAATATGGGAGCTTGTGCTAGGATCAAGGGAGAGGATTGTCAATTTTCTTTTCTAAATACTCTGCCAATTTCTTTTTTTTTTAAAAAAATATTCATATAGTGTTTGTTATTTGTATTGCAATTACACTTCTACGTTTTTTTTGGTTTTTTTTTTTTTTTTTGGGGGGGTGGGGAGGGGGGAGTTTCTACGACGAGTATATCAGTACTTTAACCATACCTAATTAACTAGTGAAATTACATATTATACCAAGGTAATTTATTTTCACTTGTTAGGAAATTATCAGACATTTAGGCTCTGCTTGGTACGAAGGAAAACTTTTTCCGAAAACTATTTTTTAATTTTTTTATATTTGCTTGGCTTAAATATTTTGAAAAATATTTCCTCATTAATTCATTTTTCCTCCAATTGGAGAAAAATATTTTCCTTATCAAGAGAAGGGAAAACATTCTCCAAAACTCTTTTTCAACTTTCCTAACTATTCCCCATCACCACTCTATTCCCCATCGATCCCCACCAACCCCCGTCCCCCACACACCCACCTCACCTCACCCTACCACACCCACCACACTCCCACCCCCACCCTACCCTGACCCCCACCCTAAATAGAAATATTATTAAAAGTACTTTCTTTTCATGTTGTAGATAAAGTACTTTAATTTCTTCATTTAAAAAAAAATGAGTATTTTTTTCTTGATGTAAAAAAACTATTTTCTTTCATTTTAACAAAAATTACTTTCTTTTCATGCCGTTGACAAAATATTTTCTTACATTTCAGCAAAGTAATGTAGCAAAAAGTATTTTCTTTCATTTCAAGAAAATCAATACTATTTCTTTTCATGATGTAGAAAAAGTATTTTTGTTTTTAATAAAATGAGTATTTTATTTTCATCATGTAGAAAGTATTTTCTTTCATTTCAACAAAATGAGTACTTTCTTTTCATGTTGTAGAAACTTTTCAACCAAAAAAGGAGTATTTTCTTTTTAGTTATGCAGCACAAATTTAGTTATTTTTGTGTGAAAAATTTAAGCACCCCATTAATTGCTTTGGATTTGTATTAATTTTAAAAGAACAATTAAATTCTTGAAAAAAAATAAAGTCCAGAAAACGTAGGGTATTTGGGATTGGGGGTTGGTGGGGGGGGGGGGGGAGGGGAAGAGCACAGGAAATATGGGAATTTGGGGGACGGAGGTGAGAAGAGTAGCGTAATAAAATATTTTCCTAAAATATATATTTACTCTCTAACCAAACATTAAAAAATATTTAAATTTAGCAATCAAACAAGAAAAAATAAGTGATAATATAACTCATTTTCCAGAAAAATATTTTCTTCGTACCAAACACACCTTAATTTAATAGATTTTTTTTTTTTATGTGTGCGTGGAATTGATGAATAAATCGTCACTGACAGAGTAGCCCAAAATAAATTCGCCCCGGTATGATGCTATATCATCCGCTCATCCTGTTGGCTCCAGAGCAATGATGGGAAACAATAAAATAATTAAAAAAAAAAAAAGGATGATCCAACTAAAGTTAAAGCTAGTAACCTTTAGCTCATCTTTATTTTTCATTAAATATAGTTTAAAAATGGAAAAGATAGTCCAATATGCGACTTTATCATCCTCACGAAGAAAATAGCTAGCATACTTTTCCTCATAAAAGGTAAGAATAATAAATAGTTGTGAAACCAGAAGTTGATAAGAGGGAGGCAACTATGCACTATTTTATTTAATATCCATCTTTACTAATTGCTTCAACCACTTCGATAACAGAATAACCCACATTTACAAGATTATTCTTTCGAATAGTTAAACATGAAATTATCAAAGATTTGATTTTATATTTATTATACTTATAAAAAGAATAGGGGATAAGTCAAAACTTGTTTCATGTTCATAACTTAATATCTATTCTCATTAATGAAACATATCAAATAAAAAGTATTAAATGAGAGTTAAAAGATCAAAAAACAAAGGTAATATTATGTCAGAAGATTTATAAAAATTAGCAAAACAAGCATTAAGTAGTAATAGAGGTCTATATCTCACTTTTGGTATTATTTATTTATTTTTCTTATTTTCTTTATTTCTGCTGTTTAATTTCTGTTTCTGTTGTAATTCCCAAGTACAAAGTAACATTTCGTAAGTAACTTTGTAAATAGTGTAATGATTATTAGTAGTAAATTTTAATTTGAGATAGAAGTTAGTTACTATCATTTATAAGGTTACCGATGGTGCTAAACATTACTGTAATAAACTTGCATACAACTCAAACTTCAACAAAATTATATAAGCTATTTTACTTTGTCTAACACATTCTTTTCAACTTCGGTTTTTAAAATTTTGAAACCGCTTTTTCACTCTTCTCAAATTGCAATTGAGATAAATATTGGATGAGCCCGTCCATTTGATCTATGTAAAATAGATCGCTCATGCCAAGGCTTCTAAAAAAGGAAGAAATAAAGAAAAGACGAGTGAGAGAGAGTAGCATTGCAATATTATGCATTAATTGTCACGATCCGAAATCCCCACCGTGGGATTGTAATGACGCCTAATGTCTATTTGCTAGCAAGCCAAACATTAGTACACAACTAATTGATCACGCCCAACTATGCCTTATAAAAAGGACAATGCGGTCGTTGCAAATATAATCCGGTTTACAAGTCCGGAGTCGAATCCCACAGAGAACTAAGGTTTAGCTACAGTTGTTCACTATCACCAAGAAGACAAGCTTGAACAATTCCTAACTTATAGATATTAAGATTCTTGTGTTTAACTACTTAACTAACAAATTAAAATAGTAAATTAACAACTAAAGATATTGAGGGTTAGAGAAAAGATTAAGGAGGTCTAGAGTTATGATTTCCCCAATTGTCGGAATCCTTCCCGCTATGTCTTCTATAATTTCGCCTAAGTATTCTCTACCGATCATGAGCACTCATATTACCGTAAATCTCTCCCGAGTAATTACGACAATTTACTAGACGCACTCTCCCGAGCTACGCTAGCTGGCTTTTAATACAGCTCACTTCAGATCGCACCCAAGGCTTCGTTATCCCTAATCCCGCCTTTAAACCCTCGGTTATTAATCCCTCATATACTTTGGGAGTGGTGTTGTTTAACAATTACCTAAATATGCACTCTCTCCCGAGTTATGCATACTAAATAGGCACAACTAATTGAGAGCTCTTCAATCAACCAGAATATAAACGTAGTTGAACAAATAAAGAAAAGCTATGGCTCAATTATATAAAAACATAACAAGAATTTATCCTACAAAAGGTTCTATCAAAACTCTAGATAACAAATTAGCTATTCATAATAGTATGTAAAACTACAATACTAAAAGTCATAACCAACAATGAAAAATAGGAAGAGGAAGGAAAAACTCGTAGAAGAATTCTCCGCCTTGCTCCCAATGTATTCTTGCCTCCTTAGGTTGAATCTATATCTCAAAATATGTCCCCTTCTTGTTCTTGGCTGGCCTCCTTTGTTTAATATAGGGTTTAGGACTTAAAATCCCATGTTTTGCACTTTACTACCTGAAATTTCCGCTTCCTGCCGCGGTTTTGCCGCGGTCGCGGTGGAACCGCGGCCAAACATGCCCTCTGATTCTTCAGTTGTCCGCGAGTACACTCTGCCGCGGTTCTGCCGCGGTCGCGGTGGAACCGCGGTTTTTCACCCTGTTCCTTTCGGAATTTGGAAAAACGTAAAACATGAAAGTTGTAGCCCTTTGAGTTAGCTTTCCAACAATATATTGTGGAGCCTAAATGGAGTTCTGAGCAAAAAGTTATGTCTATTTTACTAGACAGTGCGCAATATGCCTCCTCAAGTCTTCGTTCGTACTTAATTATCAAATTTGACCCCCGAACACGATCCCGGCTTAATTCCTTGAGCTTTTACTCAGACTTCAAAGCTTCAAATCACTTAAATTCATTCCATAACATCTATATAGCTCGGAATCACACCTACAAGGCATAAAACACACAATTAGTGCAAAACACTAGCGATTAAAGCGCAAACTCAATTAAAGTGCAGTAAATTCGAGTGTAATAAGCGACTAAAATATGCAATTATAGCCGATCATCAACACCCCACACTTAAACCATTTCTCGTCCTCGAGCAATCAAACTACACTTTTTTTTATAGACACGACCTTTTTAAACAATTCTCCTAACTCATCACACCAAGAGTATTTAAAATAGATTAAGCACAAAAGCGTAACATCTTCACCTCAAGATTTGACTCAAAAGTACCACACGTTATTCACAACTCACCCACTTACTCTAATATAGAGGTGACTGACATTACCTTTCCTTCATGAATCAAGTGCCCTCACACAACAAAAGAGAGTAGTTCCACACAATAAAATTTAAGAACACTTAGGAACTCAAGATAGAAAGAATTCACTCACTCTCAGAAATAACATTCATATGCCACAAAATATGCACCATAAGCTTGCCCGTAGTGTACTACTCCAGTAATCGAGCTCATTCAATCTTGGATCAATTAGGACTTTATTTGGTTGTAATGTAGGCTACGGGACGGGTAAGATACATTTAGATATAAGAGTGACTACACCTCCTTAAGCACTTTAATACATACATTTTAATATTTAAACCCCATACTTATGTCAAACCAAAATTCCACCTTCACATCAATGTAAATTACCCCATTCTTCTTTAAGCACACTTACATCAAGAACCACCACTTATCAAGGAATTTTTTTTTTCTTTTCACAACAATCCAACTATATTTTTTTTCAATTCAAGTGGCTCTTCCTTTTTCAAAACAGTGCACCTTTCTCCTTATTTCATTAGTTCCACTCAAAAGCCAAACCAACCACCCCACACTTTAACTTTTACAAAGTTCAAAAATAATTCAAGTGCTCATGAGAGGTTACAATAGGTTCGAAATAGNCCCGGCCCGGCCCCCTCAACCCGTAACCCTTACGGTTCAATTTTTACCCGGATGAACCCGAACCCGTTAAACCCGTTAAGACCAAGCCCGGAACCGGCCCGGAACCAAACCCGTACGGGTCCAAATAACACAGGCCCGGACCGGCCCGACTTCAAGTTGGTTGATCAATCCTCCTTTCTTTCCCCTGCGGCCCGGCCCACCCGTTTAACACCCTTAGATTGAATGCGCACACAGACCAAAAAAAAAAAAAAAAAGAAAGAAAAAAACTTTCTAAGGGTAAAAAGTCGCTTGTGGCAGTACCTCTTTCACATTCTCTTCTTCCACAAAATAATAACTCGTAAAAATACATGTGATATCAACCTAGCAATCAACATCGCAAATCAAAAGTAATATGCAAATACAAAACACAGTTGACAGCAAATTCGTGTACCCGATATAAACACAAAATATAATCGATTGCAAAATTATCTATAGTCTGTAGGTCTTTATAAAATAACACTAATAATACTTAATGCATAATTATTAACCTTTAGAAAAGATTTTAATTAAAATTCCATATACTATTAAGATGTAATATAAATTTCATTTATGAGTTGTGTTGAAATTTTAATTGTAAAATTTCAGCGGCAAAACTAATTTTATTGTGAAATTCCATACGTTAAAACATTTGAAATCGGTAATTGACGATTTTCATTCCTAGTAGTTGGTTTAATGGAGGTTTTACAGCAAAGATGATTCACTCCTAGCGCCTGCTTTACGGTGGTCTTAGCAGTAAATAAATTATTAGTCCAGCTTCCATTGCTTTGTTCTATGTTGATTCTCCTCAATCCCGTCCCCGCGCCAAAGTTAACATATTGTCATGGGCGGCTTTCCAGCCATACCCTATGACCCCTTGGGCGCGCCCCGTGGCGTCCTAGCAAAGCCTCCCAATGCCTAGTGCCACGGACGGCCCCGTGGTCTTGGCCACGCCAAGTGACAAGCGCGCAGGTGCCTCTGTCGCCCCTCTAATATCCCTCGTCAGCGCCAAGCCGCAGGCAGATGCCAACAGCGCCGCGCGCACAGACCGTGATGCCAAAGACACTGCTGCTGACAACGGACGTGATGCTGCCTTATAGAAAACTAAGTCATTTTCAATATTGTAAATATAGAGTAGTTTTATTTCATGTACTTCCATTATGTTTCTCTAGCTTAGTCAAGTCTAGTCTTGTAGCTTTGGATTATTTTTTTAAGCATTATTAGGGGGGATCAAGCAATCAAAACTTTCTAGCAAGCAAACAATTCTCTGTACTGGTGTCTCTCCCCCTCGACACCGCGTTGCTTTTCTGTAATAGCTTTCATTAATGCAATCAAGCTTTCTTTCATTCTCAATTCTCATTTCTGTTCTCTCAATTGCTCTTGACATTGATTTTCCCGTACGGCACTGACAATCTCGTCTAGCATACGGAGAGGACCTCAGTTGGCGGACAGTAACTGCACTGACATCAATTGCTTAGCCTTACGTCGCCCTTCCAAGGAATCTCAGGAAGGCACCGCGTAACAGTTGGTATCAGAGCCTAGGCTCGACATCGGATGAGGGAACGCATTGAAATTACCACCATTTCTGACCATGGTGAATCATGGGGACCGCATTGCGGCCCTTGAAGAGACGGTTGAGGTATTACGGCCTATCGTGGATACGGTGCCTGAACTAAGAACCAGCCTAGTGCAAAGGTTGGACGACCTGGACCGCAGAGTGCTCCAGGCCGAAGTTGACATAGAAAACATCAGTCGCGACTCCGAGGGAGACCGGCAGACGGTAACCACAGAGGCAGCCGAAATTTTTGGGAAATTCGAGGGACTCCAACAGGAGCGCACCAAGGATTTAGCCTACAAGGCACAAGAGGCAGACAGGGCGACTGCCATGCAACAAACTATTGACAAATTGACAGACCATCTCAATGTTGTCAATGCTGCTTTACAGGGCCTACTTCCAGGAGGTGGAAACCAAATCAGGGGCGCTGTGAACCCCGCTTCCGCGACACAAAAATTGAAAATTCCTGAGCCAAAGAGGTACCGGTGAAGCTTGGCCCTTACGAAGGAAAATTTAACCTGCGAGTGGTGATCATAGATGACTTCGAGTTGATAGTTGGGTTGGAATTCCTAAGGCAAACCAACACCATGCCTGTACCATTTGCAGACATGCTACTGATGATGGGAACCAATAGGGCCAAGCCCTGCATTATCCCATGCATGCCCATGAAGATGGCCGTTGAGAACACCTCGGCCTTGCAGTTGAAGAAGGGGGTCAAAAGGAATGAACCTACGTTCCTGGCAACCCTCTGCATTGATGATATAGAACGCTCCTCGGGTCCCATTCCTGAACCCGTGAAGGAGCTACTACTGGAGTTTGAAGATGTCATGCCACAAGACATGCCAAAGCGGCTCCCGCCTAGGCGCACTGTGGACCATGAAATTGAGTTGGTGTTGGGCGCGAAGCCACCTGCCCGGGCGCCTTACAGAATTTCACAACCCGAACTCACCGAGCTTCGGAGACAATTGACGGAAATGCTAGATACAGGGATCATTGTACCTTCCAAGTCCCCATACGGGTACCCTGTTCTATTCCAAAAGAAACATGATGGCAGCCTGCGACTCTGTGTGGATTATCGAGCTCTAAACAAAATCATCGTGAAGAACAAGTACCCTATTCCTCTAATGGCAGACTTGTTCAATAGACTGGGTGGCGCGACGGTGTTCACCAAGATAGATCTGAAGACAGGTTATTGGCAAGTTCGGATTGCAGAGGGTGATGAACACAAGACGACATGTGTGACAAGATATGGGTCGTACGACTTCCTGGTCATGCCGTTCGGCTTGACCAACGCCCCAGCTACATTTTGCACTCTCATACATCGACGAATTTGTGGTGGTCTACTTAGATGACATTGTGGTATATAGCCAGACATTAACGCCTAGTGCACTTGCGGAAGGTCCTAGCTCGATTGCGGGAGCATGAACTATATGCAAAGCTATCCAAGTGCTCCTTTGCTCAAAAGCAAATTGACTTCCTCGGACATGTCATCGAGGAAGGGCGGATCAAGATGGACCAATAGAAGATTCAGGTCATCACAGATTGGCCGCCGCCTAAGGATGTCCACGCCTTGAGGGCGTTCCTTGGCCTATGCAACTTCTACCGGCGATTTGTGAAGAACTACTCCCTTATCGCAGTGCCATTGACAGAACTCCTCAAGAAGGTCACACTCTGGGATTGGGGACCGAGGCGAGCGGAGGCCTTCGACGCATTAAAAGCGGCTATGTCTAGTAGCCCCGTCTTGGCCCTCCCTGATTTGGCCAAGCCATTCGAGGTACAAACAGATGCATCTGACTATGCCCTCGGCGGAGTCTTGCTACAAGAAGGGCACCCTGTAGCGTACGAGAGTCGGAAGATGAAGGATGCAGAGCGGCGCTATGCCGCCCATGAGAAAGAATTATTGGTTGTCGTCCACTGCTTGCGCCTTTGGAGGCACTATCTGCTGGGGACCCCGTTCGTGGTCAAGACAGACAACACAGTTGTTAGCCATTTCATGACCCAGCCGAAGCTGAATGGTCGACAGGCCAGGTGGCAGGAACTCCTAGCTGAATTCCACTTCAACCTGGAGTACCGCAGTGGAAAGACTAATCATGTTGCTGATGCGCTCGGTCGGAGAGCTGATCTAGCATCGGTGTACCTACTCGCCACCCTAAGGGGGAGCGAAGTAGCCACCTCCATCAAGGACCAGATACGGGATCTACTCATCAAGGATCCTGCTGCTGAGTATTTGATTGATTTGGTAGGACAGGGCAAGACTCGCCAGTTCTACATGGAAGATGGGTTTCTGAAAGTGAAAGGGAACCGACTTTATGTTCCTAAAGGAGGAGATCTACGGAGGACTCTTCTAGCGGAATGTCATGATACTCTGTGGGTCGGCCATCCCGATGAAGAACGCACCATGGCGTTACTTCGTCGTGCCTATTATTGGCCTCAAATGGCTGATGATGTCGCTCAGTATGTGAAGACTTGTCTAGTATGCCAGAAGGACAAGTCGGACCGCTTGACACAAGCGGGACTCTTGGAACCACTAGCTGTCCCAAAGAGACCTTGGGAAAGCGTTTCCCTGGATTTCATCACCGGATTGCCCAAGGTCGGAGATCTCACAACTATCTTGGTTGTGGTGGACCGGTTTTCCAAGTATGCCACCTTTATTGCAGCCCCACAATACATATCAGCAAAAGATACAGCTCGACTCTTCTTCTCTCATGTCGTCAAATATTGGGGCCTGCCCAAAGACATTGTTAGTGATCGCGACTCACGCTTCACTAGCAACTTTTGGACCCAACTCTTTAAGTGCCTTGGGTCAAAATTGAGTCACAACTCAAGTTTTCATCCGCAATCTGATGGCCAGACGGAGCGGTTCAATGGTATGTTGGAGGAATATCTCCGCCACTTTGTAACCGGATCGTAGAAGAATTGGGTGAAGCTTCTGGATGCTGCTCAACTGTGTTTCAATTCACAAAAGAGCTCTAGTACAAACAAAAGCGCTTTTGAAATTGTTACCGGACAGCAACCGCTACTCCCACACACTGTGAATGCACCAAACATGGCTAAATCTCCTCGAGTTGCTAGCTTCTCAAAAGAGTGGAAGCGGAATTTGGAGATAGTGCAGAGCTATCTTGTCAAAGCTCAAAAGCGGATGAAGAGGCATACTGATCAGAATCGTCGCTTTGTTGAATATCAAGTAGGAGACAAAGTGATGGTCAAAATCCCAAAGCGGTACTTATTTGCGGGGGTCCCTGACCCTCGCCTATTGCAAAAATACATTGGACCCTTGTCCATTGAAAGGCGCATTGGGAAAGTTGCATACCGGGTGGATACCCTAGCTTGGTGGAAAATTCATCCTGTCTTCCATGTCAGTCTCCTGAAACCTTTTCGGGAAGACACGGAGGATCCTTAGCGGAGCCAGCTCACAATACCCAGTATTCGAGGCCCCAATTCAACCGGAAAAAGGCGTGTTGAAGCTATCCTTGATGATAGAGTGATTCATGCCTCAAGGAAAGATCATCAAGAGTTCTTGGTGAAATGGCAGGGCTGTTATGCAGAAGAGAATACTTGGGATAGGGGAGCAAACCTCAAAGCCTACAAGAGCCTCATTGAAGATTATTTTGCAAGTAAGGCGCCGAGGACGTCGCCAACTCGGGTGGGGGAGAATGTCATGGGCGACTTTCCAGCCATACCCCATGACCCCTTGGGCGCGCCCCGTGGCGTCCTAGCAAGCCTCCCAATGCCTAACGCCACGGACGGCCCCGTGGTCTTGGCCGCGCCAAGTGACAAGCGCGTAGGTGCCTCTGCCGCCCCACCGATATCCCTCGCGAGCGCCAAGTCGCAGGCAGATGCCAACAGCACCGCGCGCGCAGACCGTGATGCCAGAGACACTGCTTCTGACAACGGACCTGTTGCTGCCTTATAAAATTCTAAGTCATTTTCATTGTAAATATAGAGTAGTTTTATTTCATGTACTTCCATTATGTTTCTCTAGCTTAGTCAAGTCTAGTCTTGTAGCTTTGGATTATTTTTTTAAGAATTATTAGGGGGGATCAAGCAATCAAAACTTTCTAGCAAGCAAATAATTCTCTGTACTGATGTCTCTCCCCCTCGACACCGCGTTGCTTTTCTGTAATAGCTTTCATTAATGCAATCAAGCTTTCTTTCATTCTCAATTCTCATTTTTGTTTTCTCAATTGCTCTTGACATTTGGTTTTCCCGTACAGCACTGACAATCTCGTCTAGCGTACGGAGGGGGCCTCAGTTGGCGGACAGCAACTGCACTGACATCAGTTGCTTAGCCTTACGTCGCCCTTCCAAGGAATCTCATGAAGGCGCCGCGTAACAGTTATAACGCGTTAAAGTATACGTATAATTTTGGTCAATCTTTTAAGTTCTAAGTACCACGTTTTCATATACTAGTTCTTGAGCACGCGTTTTGCGCGTGTAACGAGTATATAATTTTAAAAAAATCAAACAAATATTATTGAATATTATGATTGAGTTACAAAATAAAAATAAAAAGTATAAATTTTTGAAAATAATAAAATATTGAACTTAAGTTAGCTCAATGTCATGGATGGACTTGATTTGCTATTTAACATTTTGTATCTGTCTTCATTTTTTCATCTTACCTGGATGAATTCGGATTGATTGCTAGCTATGTCTTGGAATGATCTTATAGTGGGGGTTCTTGTGACCCCATAAATAAACCTCCACAATTAGGCTTATTTCTTGTAGTGAAAGAAATTAAAAGATGTATATTAACTGAAACACATAATAATTTTTGTAGATTAATGTGATGACCCGATAGGTCATCTAGAGTTTAAAACCTTAATTCTGTGTTTCGAAGATTCCGATAGCTTCTTAAAGTCTTTCTCGATTTGCGTGCACAGTCCGTGTATTTTTTCGGAAGACTTTTATGTTAGAAATTAATAAAATATGAAATTTTGCCTTAAAAATTCATTTGAGTTGACTTCGGTCAACATTTTGAGCAAACGGATCCAGATCCGTATTTTGATGGTTTTGGTGGGACCGTATCGTGATTTGGTACTTGGGCGTATGCCCAGAATCGAATTCGGAGGTCCCAAGCTCAAGTTATCGCTTGTTGTTGAAATTTTAAAGTTTAAAGGTTTAAAGCGTTTAAAGGTTTGACCAATGTTTGACTTTGTTGATATCAGGTCCGTATTTTGGTTCCGGAACTCGGTATAGGTCCATTTCTATATTTATGACTTGTCTGTCAAATTTGGTGAAAAACGGAGTCACTTTGACGTGATTCGGACGTCCGGTTGTTAAAATAGCAATTCTAAAGTTTCTTTGAGAATTTCATTTGATTTGGTGTCCGATTAGTAGTTCTAGGTGTTATTTTGGTGATTTTATCGCGCGAGCGAGTTTGTATGATCTTTTTTGGACTTGTGTGCATGTCTGGTTTGGAGCCACGAGGACTCGAGTGAGTTTTGAATAGGCTACGGAGAATTTGGACTTAGAAAATAGCAGGTGCATGTCTATCTGGTGCAGGCCTCGGACCTCGCAATTGCGAGGTCAGTGATGTTCTTAACGTCAATACCACACAAGAGGGGGGTGATTTGTGTGGTACCCAATTTTCGCTTTAGAAGAACCTGGTTCTTCTAGGTGTACTTACTACTACTGTTTGCGGAATTAAGAGTGCATAAAATAAAGAACACAGAGATTTTTACGTGGAAAACACCTGGCTCAAGGGTGAAAAAACCACGACCTACTACTCAGTAGGATTTTCCCAAACTTCCACTAAAATCACTGAGCCAAAACAGCATTTACAAAACTCTTGTAAACCTAAGGATTAAACTCTAATCCCAGTGTAGCACACAGCCTCAACTGTTGCAACACCTTCAAGTTAACTCTAACTTGAATACTCAAAGTACCTAATACAATTGCTTCTATGAAAGCTGGAAAGGTACAACTTTAAAACACCTACTACAATTGAACTAAAATAAAAGAAAGACACAATGGAATTGGTTCTTCTATCTTGTCCAAGTAGCTTCAGGAATGCACACTTGAATCTCACATAAATTGCTTGCAAAATTTCCTCGCTCTTTTGCTCTCAATTTAGTTTAACTTCTGCGTTTGTGCAATACCTGTAAAAGAGAACAATCACTGTTATATAATGAGTTAGTAATCAGAGTTTGATTGAGACTCAATTGCTGATCTTCCATCGAAGTTGAGTCCTTGAACAATACAAACTCCAACCCTATCATTTATCCGGATTGTGTCCTCTTCCCATGAGAAGACTTTCTCTCCTCATCCAATATGCAACCTTTTTGATTAGTTCAGGAGATATTGCTGTTTGATCACTGAGACTTATCTCCTTCACGTGTATCTCACATGTCTAGGTTGATAGATACTGTGCCTCACATGATGGACCCGGTCCATGACTTAGTTCATTTGTCATTCTTCAAAACTTCACCTGAACTTGGGCCAACAATCAGGCTTCGCATTTGCGATATTGCAGATTCCCTGTCAAGTTCGCATTTGCGAGCTATTTCCTCGCAATTGCGAAGAGTAGCTAGGCATCCATGGTTTCGAATTGCGGGCAATTTCTTCGCAATTGCGAAGCGGGCTGGGTGAAGCAGAGTTCGCATTTGCGATTATTTTGATCGCAAATGCGAACAAATATTCGCAATTGCGATGGTAGCTGATGTTTGGCTTAATGTATGCATATTTTGATGTATATTGCCTCACATTTTGCTCATGTCTCGTAGATTTGAGATGTTTAATATGATGATTTGTGCTAAATTGTGGTATTTCTATGAGTAGGAATCATTCGGATGCAATGTGGGACGAAATGACGCGAATTGGAGCGAAATTGGGAAGAAAAAGCAAAAAGTGAAATTTGAGGGCCACAGCCAGCCTGGGGCGCTCGCTGTGGCGCAATTTACAGAATGTTGAAAAGTTGAGGGCCAGGGCCAGCGCCCCACGCTGCCCTGGGCGCTCAAAATGTGAACATGTCCTATTTTGACCGAGACTCGGTTATTTCGACCCCAAGACTCCCCCAACTCATATAAAAGCCAACCTAAACCTATTTTGGAGTGAGGGGGGACGTTTTTGAGAGGAAAACACAAGCATAGAGACGTCGTGGAGGCCGTAATTCATCAAGTTCCATCTTTATTCCACCAAACTTAGTAATTTTTATGTTTCTTTGTATGATTTGTTGTTTTGCTACCATGTCTATGTGGAGCTAAACTTCACGTTCTAGGGTTGTGGTTCTTTCATGACTATTGTTATTCGGATATTGATTTTGATTTTTTAGTTTATCATATTGGTTTATTTATTTAACCCTGCACTTAATTATTTGATTGTTTGATCACCAATTGAATACTATCTACGAATCTTGAATTGAACTCGAAAGTAGGAATTCTAGATTGCATATAGGATTGAGTAGAGCAATTTCTTGAACCTGGGCATCGGGGAATAGATTCGCGGTTAGGATAGACATATACCTAATTGCCTTGCTTGGTTAATTTACAGGAATTATAAATGCGTTCTTGTTAGTTCTAATTCCATAGATATATAGGAGTTAGGTTAGCTTGAATAGGCGAGTAAGAACTCGACAGATTCTTATGAGCAATATTTACCCTGTTAACCAATAAACTAGATAAATTAGTTAGTCAATTCAATTGAAGAATACAATAGGAATGTTAGATAGCCCATAACCCTAGATCGTTTTCATTACATTGATATCATAAAAATCTTCTCATTTTTCTGTTCAAAGTTCATTATTTATATTTCTTTATTTAATTAGTTTAGAATCAAATGTTTCTAGGTTTAATTCTTGTTTAGATAATCAGGATAGTCTAATTTAGTTAATAGTTAATCACAAGTCCCCGTGGGTTCGACATCCGACTTTTAGTCACTTTAATACTTGACGACTGCGTATACTTGCGTGTGCGTTTGGCCGCAACAAGTTTTTGGCGCCGTTGCCGGGGACTTAGAGATTAACTATTTTTCTAGATTAGACTTTTACTTGTATCTTTACAAGTTTTTTTTCCTTCTCTTTTTGTAAATATTTTATTTTTATAACTATTTGATTTTTCTCTTAGTGTGTTTATAGTTCTCTCAGCATGATATCTGGGGATGAAATATCCGGAGGTAAGGTTATTGATGAAGACGCTTGGTTGACGGAAGACTTTTATAGCCCGTCTTTTTGGGCTTGTCATGACCTGAACTCCGGGAGGTCCGAATTTGAATATGGGAGTAAGGGTTGGTATTGGGAAGAATATTTACGATTAAGGGATTATGAGGAACGACGTTGTCTTATAACAACGATGGTGAATGATTGGTCTAAGGAGAGAGATGAACTTGCACATAAAATTGATAACTTTAGCTTGGTTGTGCATAACTTAGATGCAGATTTGAGTGCGAAGGTTGATGCGTGTAACGCCCAATAATTTAATGATGAGTTGTGTGAAGCCGAGTAAAATCTTCTAGACGAAATTGAGGAGCTAAAACGAGAATACCAATCATTAGACCATGTTTTTCTTGAGGATGATATTGAGAAGAGTGCTCTAGAGTCATACGAGGGAGTAGATAAAATTACTTTGGGAGACTTGTGTGTATGTAAATTTGGGGATGCAAATAGTAGTAAAATTCATGAGTTAGGGCGCATTAGACCTCATTCCAATTATTTTTCCACATTGTGTTTAGATAGTGAGATACTAATCAAACCATCTGAGCCTATGGAGGAGTCAAAAGGTGAGGATGAGAGTGCCTATATTCTTGAATTTGTTGTGCTAAAAAGCAAAAATTACATTCCTCATCTAAAGGCCAAGAAGTGCAGAGTGAAAAAATTATTACTTGGCCTGGTTATCATTGTAGCCCCACCACTGGAGCATAGCCGCAGACTTGATGCCATGTTAGGGGTACAATTCATAAGTTCAAGGTGGAGGAAAAAGTGGTTCACGTTGTACCGCGACGTTAAATTAGGCGCTTGTTGGGAGGCAACCCAGCTTTACTGCTTTCTTTTATTTTTGAATTTTTTCTTATTGTATTATTTTTGTAGTGTTGTTTTATTTTGTAGGATTTTGAGCATAGGGAGCAAAGCCGTAGGAGGTGTGCAAAAGTGATCCATGTGATTGGAACTAAGTGTGGGGTGCCCGCATAAAGGATCATACCTGGGAGAAGTCTGACTATCCCGTGAGCTGCTAATGCTTCGGCCTTTGGCCTACTAGGGAGTCTCTTTTACCCTCTTGTTATTTATAGTGTGCATTGAGGACATTGCACAATTTTAAGTGTGGGGTGAGGAGATTGTTTGGATGATTTTCCGTGCTATCCTAGGTTAGTTGTAGTATTCTTTCTTAGTGTAGTAGTTTTTATGTAAAAAATAATTATTTGAAAAAAAAACGAAAATTGGAATAAAGAAAAAGCAAAAAAATTTGGACTTTTCCCGACGATGGATCTCCTAGACAGTTTTCTTGAGGGATTAAAGTCTAATAAAAAATAATAAAATAAAATAAAAAGAAAAACACAAAAACATGTCTTTTAGCTTTCTTTAGGTAGTAATAATCTCCTGTGGTTTTTCTTTGTGCCTCGGTTCTTTTTCATGGGATGTAGTTTGAACCGGGTAGTAGTTTTATTTATTTATTTTTAGAGTAGGTTAGACTTTAGGTAATAAATGGAAGAAAAATGAGTAACTTAGGCTCCTTTGACTTGTTTGATAATAGCATATTTAGGATTTGGCATGTGTAGTATCTTCCCTATGATTTGAAATTATTGATGATACCTTGTTTAGTTGGATAGCATGTCTTGTGACGCCTACGTCTCATTTATTTGACTATTGTTCACTTTGTGTTTAATGCTTAATATCTCGTGGCTTCGTGAATACTTGAATTTGTTGAGAGTCAAAATGGGACCATCTTTAGTGAGTCATGTGCCATGTGAAGTGAGATTTTGTGCAGTCCATGTATTGTACTTGTGTCTAGAACTTGCCCGATATGTGAGTTGAAGCGAAATTTTAGGTGGTACTCGGTTTGAAAAATGATTTTAGGCTTTCTTTGAACTTTTTGAGCTTAATTGCTTATCACAAATAAAATTTATCCCTAGTTAAACCTGTTGAGCCTATAGACTTTTATTTGACACCCACATTACAAGCCTATACCCTTTTTGTTCTTAAATTGACATTGTTTTGATCCTTTTACCTCTTAAAGCACTTTAATTGTGAAATGAGCGCTAAAAGAAGTAAGAAGGGACTAAGTGTGGGGTGGCTTTTAAGTGGAACAATGAAAGGAAGAAATATGCACTTGTTTTGTAAAATAATAAACCACTAGCGAAAATCGAAAAAGAAAAAAAAAATAGTTGAAAGAAAAAAAAGAAGAGAAAAATATGGAAAAAAAGAAAGAAAAATATAGATGAATAAATTTTTGTCTTGTCCTTGCTAGTGTGAATTAAAGTAGTGCTTAAAGAAAGAGGGAACATTGTTAGGGGTGATTGTAGTTGTGAAATTAAAGTGGATTGAGAAAATTGCGCTTAAGTTATCATGTGATGTGTTAAAGTGCTTAGGAGGATGAGTCACTATTCCTTAAATATATCCTACCCGTCCCTTAGCCCACATTACAACCATGAAAAAGTCCTAATTGATTTCAGATCGAGCGAGCTTACATTATTAGAGATTTACATTAAGGGCAAGCCTATGGTATCAATTGCATGCATGTGAATTCTTTTGAGAGTGAGCGATTTTCTTTGATATATGTGAGTCATTAAAATATATTTGATGATGAGATTCGATTGTATGGATTGAACTTGCTCTCTTGTTCTTGTTGTGAGGGCACATGGTTTCACGAGGGATAGGTAACGTTATTAGACTTCTCTACGACATTGGGTGTTCAAGCCACAGTGCATTGTGACATTGAGTCGGTCTTTGAGGTTAAGGATTGTTGTGAGCATGTTGCCTTTGTTTGAATATTTTTAAAGAATGACATAAGTCAAGCGAAGTGTATGTGATTGCATTTGCTAGAGTTTTATTGTTGCTATCAACCATGGTCATTGTTGTAGTGCTCAAAAATAAAGTTATTTGTTGGTTGACTCGAGGACGAGCAACGTTTAAGTGTAGGGTGTTGATATTTGGCTTAATGTATGCATATTTTGATGTATATTGCCTCACATTTTGCTCATGTCTCGTAGATTTGAGATGTTTAATATGATGATTTGTGCTAAATTGTGGTATTTCTATGAGTAGGAATCATTCGGATGCAATTTGGGACGAAATGACGCGAATTGGAGCGAAATTGGAAAAAAAAAGAAAAAAGTGAAATTTGAGGGCCACAGCCAGCGTGGGGCGCTCGCTGTGGCGCAATTCACAGAATGTTGAAAAGTTGAGGGCAAGGGCCAGCGCCACACGCTGCCTTGGACGCTCAAAATGTGAACATGTCCTATTTTGACCGGGACTCGGTTATTTCGACCCCAAGACGCCCCCAACTCATATAAAAGCCAACATAAACCTATTTTGGAGTGAGGGGGGACGTTTTTGAGAGGAAAACACAAGCATAGAGCCGTCGTGGAGGCCGTAATTCATCAAGTTCCATCTTTCTTCCACCAAACTTAGTAATTTTTATGTTTCTTTGTATGGTTTGTTATTTTGCTACCATGTCTATGTGAAGCTAAACTTCATGTTCTAGGGTTGTGATTCTTTCATGATTATTGTTATTCGGATATTGATTTTGATTTCTTATTTTATCATATTGGTTTATTTATTTAATCCGGCACTTAATTATTTGATTGCTTGATCACCAATTGAATACTATCTACGAATCTTGAATTGAACTCGAAAGTGGGAACTCTAGATTACATATAGGATTGAGTAGTGCAAGTTCTTGAACCTGGGCATCGGGGAATGGATTCGCGGTTAGGATAGACATATACCTAATTGCCTTGCTTGGTTAATTTACAGGAATAATAAATGCGTTCTTGTTAGTTCTAATTCCATAGATATATAGGAGTTAGGTTAGCTTGAATAGGCGAGTAAGAACTCGACAGATTCTTATGAGCAATATTAACCCTGTTAACCAATAAACTAGATAAATTAGTTAGTCAATTCAATTGAAGAATACAATAGGAATGTTAGATAACCCATAACCCTAGATCGTTTTCATTACATTGATATCATAAAAATCTTCTGTTTTTCTGTTCAAAGTTCATTATTTATATTTCTTTATTTAATTAGTTTAGAATAAAATATTTCTAGGTTTAATTCTTGTTTAGATAATTAGGATAGTCTAATTTAGTTAATAGTTAATCACAAGTCCTCATGGGTTCGACATCCGACTTTTAGTCACTTTATTACTTGACGATCGCGTATACTTGCGTGTGCGTTTGGCCGAAACAGTAGCAGAAGTGTGAGACCTTCGCATTTGCGAAGGGTTTTTCGCCTTTGCGTGCGAAGCCCAGGTCGCAATTGCGATATCTGCGCATGAACTTAAGATGAGAATAATGTGATTTTAGTTCATTGTCTCAAATTTTCAAACCTAAAAACCCTAGAGGCGACTTTTTCAAGAACTCTTCTTCCCCAATTCATTGGTAAGTAATTCTAACCTACTTTCTTTCAATTTTCCATTACATTTCATATGATTTCAACCTAAAATCTAGGGTTTTCATGGTAGAAACTGGGGGTTTGGGAAGAATTAGGGATTTTCATAAAATTGGAATTTACACCTCAAATTGAGGTCGGATTTCGAAACAAATTACATAATCGGGCTCGGGGGTGCATGGTTAATCGGGTTTTGGTCCGAATTTTGGGTTTGGACCAAGCGTGCACAGGAGTTGACTTTTGTTGACTTTTTTAATAATGACTTAAATTGAATCTTTTGCTATCATGGGTCGTTCCTAAGGCTTATTTTGAATCATTTGGTTGATAATTTGCTAGATTTGGTTGGTTCGGAGGCTTGTTCGAAAGGCAAAGCCGTGGTTGAGCTTTGAGTTAATTTTAGGAGTGAGGTAAGTGTCGTGGCTAACCTTGACTTGAGAGATTAGGACTTGTTTGCCTATTTACTACTTGTTTAAATGTTGGATACGATGTATATGTGAGGTGACGAGTACTTATACGTTGTTGTTGGGTCAAGCATGCGCGTGGGACTTGTTTCTTGTAATTTACTTCTTTCTTTGATCATGATATCCATACTTAGACTAGTTAATTATCAAATTGATCGTTCCTTCCGCATTTGTGGGCTATCTGTGATAGTTGAGTATTGTTTCTGAAGTTGAGGTTGGAATTGTGGAACCATTGTTGACGTAAGGTCTGTTCTTATTTGTTCTATCTCCCTATTGTTATATGTTCATGGTTACATGGTAAGGGGAGTGTTAAAGCACGAAGGGTGATGCCGTGCAGTTTTATTCATTATGTTTATTCGTTTTACTGGTTGGAGGTTTATTGATTGTTTCTTGTTATCATTTCCTACTGTAGTTACCATATCTTGTACCCCTTTCGCATGTCCCATCCCAATAGTACATGCTTAGCCTTTATTTGTTGTTATATTGTACGTATATTGTTGTCTGCACAGGTTTAATTACGTGGGTGTCCTGTCATAGCCTCGTCACTACTTTGTCGAGGTTAGGCTCGTCACTTACGGAGTAGATTGGGTCGGTTGTACTCATACTACACTCTGCACTTCTTTTGCAGATTTTGGTACCGGTCCCAGTTGTCCGTGAGGCGTTTCAGCTCGGATTAGCATTTGGAGACTCGAGGTAGATCTGCTGGCATTCGCAGACCTTGAAGTCTCCTTCTGCTTTCACCCTATTTACCGTTCTTTTCATCCGAGACGGTTGTACTTATTTCAAACCCTATTTGTAGAAACTCTAGAAGCTCGTGTACTTGTGACTCTAGATCTGGATTGTACTAAATGTTGGATTATTTCACTATTTCGTATTTTATTTTGGACTTCATTTCTGTTTAATTGGTCAATTTGTTCGAAGTAGTTAAAATTGGTAAAGAATTACTCTAACATTGGATTGCCTAGCAAGTGAAATATTAGGCACCATCACGATCCCGAAGGTAGAATTTTCGGGCCGTGACAAGTTGGTATTAGGGCACTAGGTTGCCTAGGTCTCACAAGTCATGAGCAAGCTTAGTAGAGTCAGGAGGATCGGTACGGATATGTCTGTACTTATTTTCCAGAGGCTATGGAGTTTAGGAACAATTTCACTTCTTTTCTTCTCTGTCGTGCGATTTTATTCTCTCATTGATAATTGAACTCTTCTACTCTTGTTCTCTCACAGATGGCATGAACACATACTGCATCTTCAGCTGGACAGCAGCCGGATCCCCTAGTGGCAGCTCCTACCAGGGGCAGAGGACGAGGACGAGGTCGCGCCAGAGGCTGAGGCTGAGGCAGAGCTCAGCCTAGAGCTCGAGCAGCAACACCAGCAGTGGAGCTTCTGGTGGATTTGATGAGGAGGTTCCAACTCAGATTATAGCTGTTGGACCAACTCAGATCCCGGGGGATTTCATCGCCACCCCAGTGCTTCAGGATGCTCTAGTCCGTTTGGTGGGACTTATGAAAAGTGTGGGCCAGTCTGGTACATTTCCTGTGGCACCAACCGTCTCTCAGGCTGGGGGAGGAGCATAGACTCCCGCTACTCACACTCCGGAGCAGATGGTTCCCCAGTATCAGACACCAGCAGCCTCGCTAGGTGGGGTAGTACAACCGATTGTTGCGGCAAAGGCCCGCCATGTCTTTTGAGGACTTATTGAGATTAGACAAGTTCACAAAGCTCTTCCCAGTTCACTTCAGTGGTGCCCCTTCTGAGGACCCATAGGATTATCTTGACCGCTGTCATGAGGTGCTGCGGAACATGGGGATAGTTGAGACTAATGGGGTCGATTTTGTTGTGTTTCAGATGACGGGTTCTGCCAAGAGGTGGTGGAAGGATTTTGTATCGACCAAACCAGTTGGGTCACCTGCTCTTACTTGGGACCAGTTCTCTCAGCTATTTCAAGAGAAGTTCCTCCTTATCACAATGAAAGAGGATTACCGGAGGCAGTTTGAGCGTCTCCAGCAGAGCAGTATGACTGTTACTCAGTACTAGACTTGTTTTTTGGATCTAGCCCGTCATGTTATCCTTCTGCTTCCTACCGAGAGAGAGAGAGGGTGAGGAGGTATATTGATGGACTCACTCACCCTATCAGGCTACAGATGGCCAAGGAGACCGGGGGTGAGATTTCCTTTTAGACGGCTGCTAAGGTCGCCAGGCGGATCGAGATGGTTCTTGCACAAGGCATGGGTCTGCTAAGAGGCCTCGTCATTTTGGTGGGTTCAGTGGTGCCTCGTATGGAGACAGGGGTATTTTTGGTAGAGGCCATCCTGCCAGGTCGTTTCATTCAGCACTCCAGGCATCCCACAGTGCTTCAGGTGGTCGCGGCCGTCATATGTCTCATTCCGAAAAGCTAGCCTACAGTGCATCACCTGCTCCTATTAGTGCATCTCCGCTCCAGAGCTTTCACGGTGGTTACTCAGGTCGACAGGGTCAGTTTTAGGGTCAACACTCACAGCAGCCGAGGTCCGATTATACTTGTGGTGATCTAAGGCACATTGCTAGATTTTGCCCTCGGGCCGGGCAGCTCACAGCAGCAAGGTTCTCGTACCATGGTCCCGGCACCGGTTGATTCACCGCCTGCTCAGCTAGCTAGAGGTAGGGGTCAGGCAGCTAGAGGTGGAGGTCAGGCCATTAGAGGTGGAGGTCAGGCCGCTAGAAGTGGAGGCCAGCCAGCTAGGGCCCGTCCTAGAGACGTAGTTCAGAATGGTGGGGCCCACCCCCGATGTTATGCTTTCCCAGCCAGGCGTGAGGCTGAGTCATCTGACGCTGTTATCACATGTATTATTCCAGTTTGCCATAGATGTTTCAGTTCTATTTGATACGGGCTCTACTTATTCCTACGTGTCATCCTATTTTGCTTCATATCTAGTTGTGCCTTGATTCTTTGAGTGCTCATGTGAGAGATTCTATTGTTGTAGATCGTGTCTATCGTTCGTGTGTGTTTACTATCGGGAGCCTTGAGACTAGCATAGATCTTCTACTTCTGGATATGGTAGATTTTGATATTATCTTGGGTATGGATTGGCTGTCTCCTTATTATGCTATATTGGATTGTTATGACAAGAAGGTGGCCTTAGCCTTGCTGGGGTTTCCTCGATTAGAGTGGAGGGGGACTCCTGTCCATTCTACCAACAGGGTTATCTCTTATGTGAAGGCTTGACATATGATGGAGAAGGGGTGTCTAGATTATTTGGCTTATGTTCGTGATTCTAGTGCGGAGGTGCTTTCCATGGATTCAGTACCGGTTGTTCGTGAGCTTCCAGAGGTGTTTCCTGTAGATCTGATGGGGATGCCACCCGATAAAGAGATTGACTTCTGTATTGATTTGGCTCCGGGCACTCAGCCTATTTCTATTTCGCTATACCGTATGGCCCCGCCAGAGTTCAAAGAATTGAAGGAGCAGTTGTAAGACTTACTTTATAAAGGATTCATTAGACCTAGTGTCTCGCCCTAGGGTGCGCCTGTGTTGTTCGTGAAGAGGAAGGATGGATCGATGAGGATATGCATAGATTATCGGCAGTTGAACAAAGTCACCATCAAGAACAAGTATCCATTGCCGAGGATTGATGACTTATTTGATCAGCTTCAAGGTGCCAAGGTATTTTCGAAGATTGATTTAAGGTCTGGCTACCATCAGTTGAGGATTAGGGCATCTGATGTCCCTAAGACAGCTTTTCGGACCCGGTATGGGCATTATGAGTTTCTAGTGATGTCATTTGGGTTGACAAATGCCCCAACAACATTTATGGATTTAATGAATCGGGTTTTCAATCCCTATTTAGATTCCTTTATGATTGTCTTTATTGATGATATCTTGATCTCCTCCCGCGGTCGGGAGGAGCACGAGCAGCATCTTCGTATCGTACTTCAAACTCTAAGAGATAGCAGTTATATGCCAAGTTTTCAAAGTGCGAGTTTTGGTTGGACTCGGTCGCTTTCTTGGGGCACGTCATATCGACAGAGGGCATTCAGGTGGATCCTAAGAAGATTGAGGCAGTTCAGAACTGGCCTAGACCCACTTCAGCTATGGAGATCCGGAGTTTCTTGGGTTTGACGGTTTATTACTGTCGGCTTGTGGAGGGGTTTTCATCTATAGCAGCCCCATTGACCAGGTTGACCTAGAAGGGTGCCCAGTTCAGATGGTCAGACGAGTGTAAGGCGAGCTTTCAGAAGCTCAAGACTGCTTGACTATGGCGCCAGTGTTGGTGTTGCCTAGAGGTTCAGGATATTACACGGTGTATTGTGATGAATCTCGTATTGGTCTTGGTGCCGTATTGATGCAGGATGGCAGGGTGATTGCATATGCGGCGCGATAGTTGAAGGTTCATGAGAAGAATTACCCTGTTCATGACTTAGAGTTGGCGGCCATGGTTCATGCGCTGAAGATTTGGAGGCACTATCTTTACGGCATGTCGTGCGAGGTATTCACAGATCATCGGAGCTTGCAGTATTTGTTTAAACAAAAGGATCTCAACTTAAGGCAAAGGAGATGGTTGGAGCTATTAAAAGACTGATATCACCATTTTTATCATCCTGGTAAGGCCAATGTGGTGGCCGTTGCCTTGAGTAGAAAGACAGTGATTACATTCCAGTCGGTGAGAGACCGCTTGCATCAGATGTTCAGGCTTTGCCCAATCAGTTCGTGAGGTTGGATGTTTCAGTGTCCAATCGTGTTCTAGCTTGTACATTCGCTCGGTCTTCCTTGTTTGAGCGCATTTGGGAGCGGCGATATGATAACCCTCATTTGCTTGTTCTTAGGGACACAGTGCGTCACGGTGGTACCAAGCAGGTTAGTGTTGGAGATGATGGAGTTTTGAGGATGCAGGGACTTATTTGTATGCCAAATGTAGATGGGCTTCGTGAGTTGATTCTTGAGGAGGCCCACAGTTCACAGTATTCTATTCACCCGGATGCCGCCAAGATATATCAGGACTTGCGACAACATTATTGGAGGAGGAGGATGAAGAAGGATATAGTTGTATATGTAGCTCGGTGTCTAAATTGTCAGCAAGTAAAGTATGAGCATCAGAGACCTGGTGGTTTGCTTTAGAAGTTAGAGATTCCTGAGTGGAAGTGGGAGCGTATCACTATGGATTTTGTTGTTAGACTCCCACAGACTTAGAAGAAGTTTGATGCAGTATGGGTTATTGTGGACAGGCTGAACAAGTCAGTGCACTTCATTCCTATGGCAGTTACCTATTCTTCAGAGCGGTTGGCTGAGATTTACATCCGCGAGACCGTTCGTCTTCACGGTGTGCCCGTGTCTATAATTTCTAATCGAGGTACGCAGTTAACCTCGCACTTCTAGTGGGCAATACAGTGTGAGCTGGGCACGCAGGTTGAGTTGAGCACAACATTTCATCCTCAAACGGACGGACAGTCCGAGCGCACTATTCAGATATTGGAGGATGTGTTCCGCGCTTGTGTTATAGATTTCGGAGGTTTATGGGATCATTTCTTGCCACTTGCGGAGTTTGCCTACAACAACAACTACCAGTCAAGCATTTAGATGGCCCCCTATGAGGCATTATACGAGAGGCGGTGCCGATTGCCAATTGGATGGTTCGATCCGGGGGAGGCTCGGTTGTTGGGTACAGATTTGGTACAGGATGCCTTGGATAAGGTCAAGATTATTCAGAATCGACTTCGCACAGCTCAGTCTAGGTAGAAGAGTTATGTCGACCGTAGAGTTCGTGGTGTTGCATTCATGGTCAGAGAGAGGTTGTTGCTCCGTGTTTCACCCATGAAGGGTGTGATGAGGTTCAGAAAGAAGGGCAAGTTGAGCCCTAGGTATATCGAGCCTTTTGAGTTTCTTCAGAGAGTGGGTGAGGTGGCTTACAAGCTCGCATTGCCACCTAGTTTATCAGTAGTCCATCTGGTGTTCCATGTTTTCATGTTACGAAAGTATCACGGTGATCCGTCCCATGTGTTAGATTTCACTTCAGTCCAGTTGGACAAGGATTTGACTTATGAGGAGGAGTCGGTGAATATTCTAGCCCGACAGGTTCGTCAGTTGAGGTCAAAGAGTTATCCTTCATTTCGAGTGTAGTGGAGAGGTCAGACCGTTGAGGCAGCTACTTGGGAGTCCGAGTTGGACTTGCGGAGGAGATATCCACACCTTTTCACCAGTCCAGGTACTTTTCTATGTCGGTTCGAGGACGAACGGTTGTTTTAGAGGTGGAGAATGTGATGACCCGATAGGTCATCTAGAGTCTAAAACCTTAATTCTGGAAGCCTCTGATAGCTTCTTTAATCCTTCCTCGATTTGTGTGCACAATCCGGATGTTTTTTCGAAAGGCTTTTATGTTAGAAATTAATAAAATATGAAATTTTGCCTTAAAAATTTATTTGTGTTGACTTCGATCAATGTTTTTAGCAAGCGGACCCGGATTTGTATTTTGATGGTCCCAATGAGTGTGTATCGTGATTTGGGACTTGGGAGTATGCCCGAAATCAAATTTAGAGATCCCTAGCTCAAGTTATCGCTTTTTGTCAAAATTTTGAAGTTTAAAGGTTTAAAGAGTTTAAAGGTTTAATCAATATTTGACTGTGTTGATACTGGGTCCGTATTTTGGTTCTGGAACTCGGTATAGGTCCATTTCTATATTTATGACTTGTCTGTCAAATTTGGTGAACAACAGAGTTAGTTTGACGTGATTCGGACGTCCGGTTGTTAAAATAGCAATTCTAAAGTTTCTTCAAAAATTTCATTTGATTTGGTGTCCGATTCATAGTTCTAGGTGTTATTTTGGCGATTTGATCGCGCGAGCGAGTTCGTATGATGTTTTTGGACTTATGTGCAACTTTGGTATCTAGTGAGTTTTGAATAGGTTACGAAGTGAATTTGGACTTAGAAAATAGCTGGTGCAAGTCTGTTTCTGGTGCAGGCCTTAGACCTCGCAATTGCGAAGTCAGGCTTCGCATTTATAATATGGAAGATTCCCTGTCAATGGTTCGCAATTGCGACTAATTTCTTCGGAATTGGGAAGTGGGCTGGAGGAAGCAATGTTCGCATTTACGATCATTTTGATCGCAATTGCGAGGAGTTCAAGTTCGCAAATGGGAACAAACCATCGCAATTGCGATGGCAGTAGAAGTGTGAGACCTTCGCATTTGCGAAGGGTTTTTTGCATTAGCATGCGAACCCGAGGTCGCAATTCCAACATCTGCGCCTGAACTTAAGATGGGAAATACGGGATATTAGTTCATTCTCTCAAGTTTTCAAACCTAGAAACTCTAGCGGCGATTTTTCTAAGAACTCTTCTTCCCCAATTCATTGGTAAGTGATTCTAACCCACTTTCTTTCAATTTTCCATTACATTTCATAAGATTTTAACCTAAAATCTAGGATTTTCATGGTAGAAATTGAGGGTTTGGAAAGAATTAGAGATTTTTGTAAAATTGGAATTTAGACATCAAATTGAGGTGGGATTTCAAAACAAATTACATAATCGGGCTCGGGGGTGAATGGGTAATCGGATTCTGGTCCGAATTTCGGGTTTGGACCAAGCGGGCCTGGGAGTTGACTTTTGTTGACTTTTTCAATAATGACCTAATTTGAATCTTTTGCAATCATGGGTAGTTCCTAAGGCTTATTTTTAATGATTTGGTTGATAAATTGCTAGATTTGGTTGGTTCGGAGGCTTGTTCGAAAGGCAAAGCCGTGGTTGAGCTTTGAGTTGATTTTTGGAGCGAGGCAAGTGTCGTGGCTAACGTTGACTTGAGGGATTATGACTTGTTTGCCCATTTGCTACTTGTTTAAATGTTGGATACGGCGTATATGTGAGGTGACTAGTACTTACGCGTTATTGTTGGGTCAAGCATGCAGGTGTGACTTATTTCTTGTAATTTACATCTTTCTTTGATCATAATATCCATGCTTAGACTAGTTAATTCAAATTGATCGTTCCTTCCGCATTTATGGGCTATCTGTGATAATTGAGTATTGTTTCTGAAGTTGAGGTTGGATTTGTGGAACCATTGTTGATGTACGGTCTGTTCTTGTTTGTTCTATCTCCTTACTGTTATATGTTTATGGTTACATGGTAAGGGAGAGTGTTAAAGCACGAAGTGTGATGTCGTGCCATAATTGAGAGTTAGAAGCACGAAGAATGATGCCATGCCATATTTGTTATTTTTTGATGAAATTGAGAGTAAAAGCACGAAGGGTGATGCCTTGCCAGTATTACTGTTTTATGGTGAGGTTGAGAGTAAAAGCAGGAAGGGTGATGCCGTGCAGTTTTATTCATTATGTTTATTCGTTTTACTGGTTGGAGGTTTATTGACTGTTTCTTGTTATCATTCCCTGTTGTAGTTACCATATCTTGTACCCCTTTCGCATGTCCCCTCCCAATAGTACATGCTTAACCTTTATTTGTTGCTATGTTGTACATATATTGTTGTCTGCACAGGTTTAATTGCGTGGGTATCCTGTCATAGCCTCGTCACTACTTCGTCGAGGTTAGGCTCGACACTTACGGAGTACAATGGGTAGGTTGTTGTCATACTATACTCTGCACTTCTTTTGCAGATTTTGGTACTGGTCCCAGCTGTCCGTGAGGCGTTTCAGCTCGAATTAGCATTTGGAGACTCGAGGTAGATCTGCTGGCGTTCGCTGATCTTGAAGTCCCCTTCCACTTTCCCCCTATTTACTGTTCTTTTCATTCGAGACGGTTGTACTTATTTCAAATCCTGTTTATAGAAACTCTAGAAGCTCGTGTACTTGTGACTCCAGATCCGGATTGTACTAGATGTTGGATTATTACGCTATTTCATATTTTATTTTGAACTTCATTTCTGTTTAATTGGTCAATTTTTTCGAAGTAGTTAAAATTGGTAAAGAATTACTCTAACGTTGACTTTCCTAGTAAGTGAAGGCGCCATCACAATCCCGAAGGTGGAAATTCCTGGTCGTGACAATGAAACAATAGGATGAACCTTTGCCAACATGTGTATTTATCTAATTACTTAAAGGCTAGATGCAATACTCAGAAAAGAGTGGAGCACTGAGCAGATAGAGAATTAGAGATATATATTGTCACGACCCAAAATCCACTAAGGGCCGTAATGGCGCCGGACACCGCTGTCAGGCAAGCCAACCAAATTACTTAATTAGATTTCAATTTAGACAATTTTGAAAACTCAGATTTTTTTCCTTCTAATTTTATAGGTAAAGAGACAACTGCTTCAATTCAAATTATATAATAGGCAATTAATACAAAATATTTCAAACCATCTCAGAACCCGGTGTCACAAGTGCATGAGCAATTTCTAAGAAATAATACAATACAACATCCGTCCGGAATATAGTGGACAGAAAGTAAATACAATTTACTGGAAGGGACTTCACTAGCTGCAAGCCGCCTCGAATAATGCAACTCACCTAGTCCCCGAATCATACGTGCTGCTATGCCCAGTAGGCCACTCGAGTTACATATACCTGTGCAACAAAAATGCACAGAAGTGTAGTATGAGTACGGAAACAACGTGTACTCAATGAGTATCCCGCCTAATCTCAAAGAAGCAGAGACGAGATGGTCGACTTCGACACTTACTAGTGGTCCAATAATGATGTCGATAATACATTAAATTGTGGATTTCTATAGACATGATTTTTATCCAATAGAAGGAAACAAGTAAACAATTATTTCTTTTATAGGAAATTTCCAAAATTCTTTTGTTTATTATCCAAATTTTCTCAAGCCATGAAGAGGCAATAATAACTTTAATAAGCTCAAGGCGGCAATACTAGCATGCGCAAATAATCATCGTGGGACGTACGACCCGATCCAACATAAAAGTAAACCGTACACTGCCGAGGGTCGAACGGCTCGAACCATAGATGCATCATTACCCCGCTCGCGAACTATCCATGCGACGCGGTCAACATAAAATAAACAATCACCCTGCTCGCGAATCATTCATGCCACTCAGGTACACATAAAAATACATGCTCAAATAGCCAATTAAGAATTTATCGGGGAATAACTATTCAAATAAAAGCCACTTTCTCTTTTAACAATCTAAGAAAGAAGTCAAATCCTTTTGAGAATGGATTTATTAATTCGACGTGGTTTAAGCAATTCGGGCTATCAATAAAATTACAAATATTCCAAGTATAGCATGTTTTTGGGTCCTAGACTACCCGGACTTAAACATAATAGTAGCTACGCACGGACTCTCGTCACCTCGTGCGTACGTAGCCCCCACAAATAGGAGCACATAACCAATTAATTCACCTATGGGGACATTTCCCTCTTACAAGGTTAGAAAGGAGACTCACCTCGCTCCGAAGATCCATAACCGGCATTCCACGCCCTTTCGAAGACTCAAATCGATGCAAAAATTCTCCAAAACTAGCCAATAATTATATAAATCCATTAATATATGTTCAATTACTCATTATAGTCTAATTTGTAACAATTCCTAACCCCGAACGAAAAGTTGACAAAATTGCCCTCGGGCCCACGTGTCCGGATTTCAGAATTTTCCGGAGATAAAGTTTACCCATGACCTTACGAACTTAAATATATAATTTATTCTCAATTCCATGCCCAAAATCGTAGTCAAAATCAAAAAATATCAAATTCTAGGTTTTTCTTTAAAACCCCAAATTTTCCTTTAGATTCTCATGAGTTTTTGATGTTAATCTAAGGTATATTCACAAAATATAATTAAAAATATGTTAGAGGAACTTTACCCAATGATTTGATACGAAAATCCACTCTCAAATCTCTCATTCTCGGACACCGAGGGATTCAAAATATGATAAATGAAGCAAACACTTGGTTACACAGCTAAAATCAAGCCGTGGCATGTCGCATTTTCGATCCAGTTCTCGCCAATTGCGAACCTCGCAAAGCGAAGAGGCCTTCGCAATTGCGACAAAAGAGGAGCTGCGAAAGGGTTCGCATTTGCGACAAAAAGTTTGCATTGCGGAATTGGGCTTTCGAATTTGCGATGGTTTATGTTCGCAATTGCGTACCAGAGCGCGTTTTTCCCGACACAAAAATAGCATAACTTCCTCATACGATTGCCAATTCGATGATTCTTTTTGCTATGGCTCACGTAATTACGTACGGATTATAATGGTTTAATAAAAACTAAAATTTGGAGCTCATTTGCTTAATATGGGTACTCCTTTATGTCCAAAGAAACGACGTTGAAATATCAAATAAGAGCGCGATACAACCCGAAACACACCCGAGGCCCCCGGGGCCCTGACCAATCACGCCAACCAGTCCCAAAACACATTACGAACTTGCTCGAGGCCTCAAATCACATCAAACAACGCTAAAATCATGAATCAACCCCCAATCCAAGCTTTATGAACTTTAGAACTTCCAACTTCTACTTTCGATGCTTAAACCTATCAAATCACGTCCGATTGACCTCAAATTTTGCAGACAAGTCATATTCGACATTACGGACCTACTCCAACTTTCGGAATCGGATTCCGACCCCGATATCAAAAAGTCCACTTCCGGTCAAACTTCTCAAAAACCTTCAAATTTCTATATTTAGCCAAATGGCTCCAAAATGACCTACGGACCTCCGAATTCACTTCCGATCGCGCTCCCAACTCCAGAATCACCATACAAAGCTGCTCCCAGACTTGGAATCCCAAACGGACAGCGATATCACTGAAATGCACTTCAACCCAAACTTATGAAATTTCTTTCAAAATGCTACTTTCCACAATAGGCGCCAAAATGCTCCCGAGTCATCCAAAACCCGATCTGGGCATACGCAGTCATGACCCAAATCCCCGGTCGTGATGGCGCCCAACACATTGCTAGGAAAGCCCGACCTTTCAACAATATTTCCCATATTGGATGGTTCATAATTTCAAAGCACATATATTAATAACTAAGCCAGTTTTATCAAAATTTTAGAATTACTGAACAATACGAGGAAGTTTAACAAAATACTGAAAACATAAATCCCAAACTAGGACCCGGTGTCACGAACATGAGCCTCTAATACAGAGTTTCCACCTAATACAGTCTGTCTAGGATAAAATGCGGAATAAAAGAGAATAAAGATAGGAGGGGGAGACGAAGGCTGCAAACGCCATGCAGCTACCTCAATGCTCCCCGATGTTGCTGTGCTGCTAAATAATCCTCACTCAGCCTGTGATGCACCTAGATCTGCACGCAAGGTGCAGGGAGTAAAGTGAGTACTCCGACTCAGTGAGTAATAAACATAAATAATGGCTGAAGATAAGAAATCGCTGAAAAACACAAGGCAAACTATAACTGGCAGTACCAAACCTTTAACAGTAAAACTAACAAGTCAATGAAATAATAGTACAGAAAGAACCATGCCAGGTAAAACAGGTAAGTAATAATGCATGAATGCAATGCAATGCATATGCCGGTACACTCAAGTACCCACTGCGGCGTGCAGTCCGAGCCAACCATATATATATATTTATCGTCGACGGCGCTCACTGGGGGTGTGTACAGACTCCGGAGGGGCTCCTACAGCCCAAGCGCAAATAATCAAGCCATCTCGTGGCACCAACCAGGCCCTCGGCCTCAATATCAATATAGTACTGCTGCGCCGTGCAGCCCGAGCCAACCATGTATCCAGAAATCACCATAAGCCTCTTGGCATTTTAAATCAGTAATTCACAGCCTAAAATATCATTTAAGTTTTCAAATCTGAGAAGAGGGGCTGAGTTTGCAAAATAGTACTTAAAACCTTGGAATGAGGTTAAACAATATGCAAAGTATGCAAAATCAGTGATATCAATCCCTGAAGGATTCGAATAGCCGGCACGAAGCCCAAATACAACAGTCAAATCCAAGTAACGATGATTTCCAACAAGTTCTAGTAGAAAAACACAGTAAAACATCACCGGGACGGACCATGTCACAATCCCCAATAACAAACGACCCCGCACTCGTCATAGAGCGCGTGCCTCGCCTCAATATAGCGCTACGATGTGAAATTCCGGGGTTTCAAACCCTCAGTTCATCATTTACACCTATTACTCACCTCAAGCCGGCCCAAAGTCTAGCTCGCTATGCCTTTTCCTCTCGAATTGACCTCCTCGCACGTCAGATCTGATCAAAAGCACAAGGAGTACATTACAATAGGTTAAGGGAATACAACCCAATCAAAAAGACTCGAAAAACATCGAAAATTACGAAGTTGGCAAAACCCGAGCCCTGGGCCCACTTCTCGAAAAATTATAAAATTCACATCACCGGATACCTCGTCTCGCCACGAGTCCATACATATGAAATTTACCAAAATCGGAGTCCATTTGGCCCTTCAATTTCCATTTTTAAATTACCAATTCTTAAGCCCTAGCTTTACCCCCTTTTGATGAATTTCAACCCATTTCTATGTTAAGTTTATCATAATCTCATGTATTTAGGCTAAGGGACTTACCTCCAATCGATTCCCAGTCAAAACTCCCTTTAGTTCTCGCCAAAAGCTCTCAAGGTCGCCCAACAATGGTGGAAAATATCCCAAGCTCGCGGATGAAATATTCAATAAAACCCTTCTAACTAGTCCAGTTTTCGCTTCTGCGGTCCCGCTTCCGCTTATGCGGGACCGCTTCTGCGGCCAAAATCCCGCTTCTGCGGATATAAAAATGCAAAACCGCTTCTATCTCCGCTTTTGCGGAACTTCCTCTCACGGTCAACACCGCTTCTGCGACTACCAGTCCGCTTCTGCGGACTCGCTGATGCGAAGAATGGTCTGCTTCTGCGAATCTACCTTACCAACCCATGGACCGCTTCTGCGGTGACTCCCCCACTTAAGCGGCTCCGTTTCTGCGGTCCAAGACCCGCAGAAGCGAGAATACCAGATGCAGCAAATCTTCAGCTATATGCAAACTCCCAAAACTCCCGTTTAACCATCCGAACTCACCCCGAGGCCCCCGGGACCTCAACCAAAAGCTCAGACATGATCCAATACCCTATTCAAACTTGTTCCAATCTTAAAACACATCCAACAACACAAAAATCCTCATTTCTCATCAATTTCAAGCCTAAGTTCTTCAAATTCTTCCGAAACTCACATTCGATCAAAAACCCAACCAAAACACCTCCGAATCATCTGAAATTTTGCACACATATCCAAAATCACCTAAGAAGCTACTGCAACTCTCAGAATTCCATTCCGAGCCCCCGATCAAAATCTCACCTACCAACCGGAATTCGCCAAAATACTAACTTCGCCAATTCAAGCCGAATTCTACACCGGACCTCTAAAATTAATTCTGATCGCATTCCTAAGTCACAAATCATCCCCCGAAGCTAAACAAATCACCGAAAATCACATCCGAGCCCTCTAACTCATTAGTCAACATCCAGTTCACTTTTCCAATATAAGTCTTCCTTAAAGAGACTAAGTGTCTCATTTCCTACCAAAACCAAACCAATTCAACTCTAACTCATCAAATGCCGATAACGAAACATGAAGAAGCAATAAATGGGGAAAACGGGGCGGTAACACATGGGACGACGGGCCGGGTCGTCACATCCTCCCCAACTAAAACGAACACTCGTCCTCGAGCGGGTCAAGAAACATACCTAAAGCCTCAAATAGGTGAGGATATATGCTCCGTATCTCCTGCTCGGTCTCCCAGGTAGCCTCCTCCACGGGCCGACCTCTCCACTGCACCTTCACCGAAGCTATATCCTTTGATCTCAATTTTCGAACCTGAAGACCCAAAATAGCCACTGGCTCCACATCATAGGTCAAATCATCATCCAACTGAACCGTGCTGAAGTCTAACACATGAGACGGGTCCCCAACATACTTCCGGAGCATAGAAACATGGAATACCGGGTGAACCCCCGACAAGCTGGGTGGCAAAGCAAGCATATAGGCTACCTCCCCAATCCTCCTAAGTACCTCAAATGGCCCAATGAACCGCGGACTCAGCTTCCCTTTCTTCCCAAACCTCATAACGCCCTTCATGGGCGAAACCTTCAACAGGACCTTCTCGCCCACCATATAAGATACATCTCGAACCTTCCGGTCCGCATAACTCTTCTGACGCGACTGAGCTGTGCGAAGTCTCTCCTGGATCACCTTCACCTTCTCTAAGGCATCCTGCACCAACTCTGTCCCCAATAGTCTAGCCTCGCCGGGCTCAAACCAACCGACCGGAGATCTGCACCGTCTCCCATATAAGGCCTCATACGGCGCCATCTGGATACTGGACTGATAGCTGTTGTTGTAAGCAAACTCTGCAAGTGGCAAGAACTCATCCCAAGAACCTCCAAAATCAATAACACAGGCACGCAACATGTCCTCCAATATCTGAATGGTACGCTCGGACTGCCCGTCCGTCTGAGGATGAAATGCGGTACTCAACTCTACCTGTGTACCCAACTCTCG